>NW_023995174.1:0-141359 GCF_015586225.1 Lucilia sericata | reverse complement strand
TTTCTATAAATAAACATTAAAATTGTTCTATTTATTGATTAGTTAAATTATGGACACTTCAAAATCCATTTTTTTGTTTTTAATTTAAGTTTTCATTAATTTTCATATTAAAGTTTCCAATTGTCTTCTTCTTTTTTATAAAATATGCATTGTTTTGATAACAAACAGTGAAGTTCTGTTGTTTTGTATGGCAATACTGCAAAGTTTAATCTTGTACTGAAAAACATCAAAGGGGATTAACATAAGATTAAATTTATTTTTAGATTAACTAATCTGATTATTAATTGGCATTTGATTACCATCTCAAAAACCCGCTCTAAAATATTACAATTTTTGTATATCAAAATTTGATTAAGTATATTTTTGATTCATTAAATGGAGTTAGGAATAACGCCTAATAACAGGACTTAACAGATTAACTAATCTGATTATAAATTGTTACCATCTCTTAGGGCGGGTTTTTGAGATGGCATTCAAATGTTAGTCTAGTTAATCTAAAAATAAATCCCCTTTGATGTTTTTGAGTACAAGATTAAACTTCGCAGTGTTGCCATACAAACAACAGAAAACGTCACTGTTTGTTATCAAAACAATGCATATTTTATAAAAAAGAAGAAAACAATTGTAAATTTAATATGAAAATTAATGAAAACTTCAATTAAAAACAAAAAAATGTATTTTGAAGTCTCCATAATTTATACTAATCAATAAATAGAACATTTTAATGTTTATATTTATAAAAATTGTATTAATTTTTTTGCATCAGCTGTTTACACTTTTGCATTTCGTGCTTAAACAAATTAAATTAAGTATATACAGATTACACAGTGAGACAAAATAAACGAAAATTGAAATACCTGGGAAGTGATGCTATAGACAATAGAATAATTATTTTATTGTCTATTTTACAGGAACTATATGAATTAGTGTTTGGACTATTTAGACCACCGGTTCCCAAATGGGTGTCCGCGGACCCCTTGTGGTCTGTAGCAAAATCCTATGGGGTCCGCGAAGTCGAACAAACAAAACATGAATAAACAATATTCAGCATTTATACATACATATGTATGTATGTATATAAAAATTTTTCAAATATTTCCAAATTTTTCATAAATACTAAATACACAATTTTTGTTCAATAATCCCAAATTTGTTGGTGACTTCTTGAATCTCATTTTTTCGGGTGTTTATCAGGACGAAGCTAGGCCCCATAAATTTGTTGTATAACTTTTATAAAGTAAAGTATTACGTAATTTGTAATGTTTATTTCCTGTATATGTAAGTGAAAGTGATCTAGTTGGAAAAGACTAAAATAATATATTTTCGACACAAAGGTGGCCCTTTTTCCGTCTTCAATACGTTAATCCAGTTAATTTTAAATATAAATATTCCATTTCTACGTGATGCACAGATTTTTCATTAATTTTGTCGACTAATATTAGACCTGGTCCACACTAGCAAACTTTTGTTGAGAACGCGAAAGAGATAAATGATATTCTTTCTCTCGCATGCAAAATCAAAAGTTTCCCAAAAAAAGTTTCCTAGTGTGGACCGGCAGTTTCCTAGTCTGGACCGGCTGTTTATTTCTATTCTGCTCTCACAGCGTAATCTCTTGTGCGACTACTCTCACACATGAATTAATGTTGCCATTTGAAATAATTTAATTATTTACATATTTCAATTAATTTAAAAATAATTTATTTTTTCAAATGTTATGAGTATTAAAATCTTATTTTATCTTTAATAAAAAATAAAAACTATAAGAAGAACTAAAACATACAGCTAAACATTCAAGATTTTACAAAGGGCATTTAAAAGAAAATTTTGAAAAGCCCAGGGGAAAAAGTTTCAATGTAAAGAAGGACATACACATATTTTGATCAAAATATTGACGTGTGGCCATATATAAAAAAATAATAGTGCATTGGCAATAAACTTTTGATTTTGTGTCAAAAGTTTCCCAAAAAAAGTTTTCCTGTGTGAACCAGCACAAACAACCTTATAATTAATATATCTTGATATAAACTATATAGCATTATTATGTTAAATAAATTGTGATTTGTGGTGTTAAAACCAGCATTTTAATTCTCCTATGCATTGATATAACAAAAAATTTACAGTTCTGCAGACGTCTCGATCAGTGTTTTGTCAAGTATAGACATGGTGTAATACAGAGATACAAGCCGTTGCGAAATGATCGGCGGCGGCGCAACCATTTTGGGTCGGCGGCGGCGGCTCATTACAGAAAATATCGGCGGCGGCTAAATTATCGGCTCAATTTAACTTTTTCTTTAGAAATTGACTTTATAAGGTTTATTATATTGAAAAATCTTTCCATAATAGTCTGTTACATAGAAACCTGTCTCTATATAAGTTTTTTTTTCTGCAGAAAATGGACATTTATAGTAGTTTTCACACCATTTTAATATTAGCACAATATTGTGTGGCAACTCTTTTCAGTTAGCCACAAGAATTTAAAATAGTGGCAACTCCGTTCAAATTGGTGAAATTATGTTCTGAAATACATGTGCGATTCTAATCTTTATCAGCGGCTACGTTTAAGCCGGCTTGGCTTTTGAGCCGAAAGAAGTCGGCGGCGGCGCGGCTTGCAAAATATTACCGGCGGCCAGCCGCCGCCGATTTGAGCCGTCTCGGCTTGTATCTCTGGTATAATATCGTTAAAAAATAGCCGGCTTACAGCTTTATTGTCTGAGGCCTTCTTCGTTAATGTTTGTCGGCGCAGGTCTCTGCTATTGTGCGCCAAGGCGAATTCAGATAAGTTGTAACAAGGCGAATTCAGATAAGGTGGTGTTCAAGGCGAATTCAGATAAGGTGGCGGCCAAGGCGAATAGACTATAAGGTGAAGTCATTTCATTTTGCGGCGAATTCATGAAATTTTTTATATATGTAGTTTGACAGCGTCGGGTTTGAGAGAGATTTTTTTATATGGAGTTTGACAACTTCGGGCTAAATTTCCACGGACAAAAAAAAATAAGCTGTTGAAATGGACTTCACCGTATTAGTTTCGCCATGGTGATGGCAGTTCGGCAACAAAAATTTTCCATTAATTTGTTTTTGCATTTGGTGCCCACTGATGTCAAAAACAATAATCCGGCGAATTCATTTAATGAAAATATTTTATTGAATTTTTATATTTATAAAAATACTTAAATTTTTTAGATAATATACCCTGAGTGGTAATAATGTTTGTTCCAAATGAAAATTCTACTCCGGCAGATTAATTTTACAAGAACTTAAGTTCTTGTCCAAAATTAATGTAAAATTAATATTTTTGTGAAAATAAACATAAAGATGTGAAACTTTATGGAAAAAGTATATACCGAATGAAAGAATCTTTGTTGTGAATGGAAAATTCTACTCCAGCAAATTTTTTTTCAATATGAAAATGTAAACAATAACAAGGTATATTAATTTTATAAGGTAGTGTCCATCGGCGAATTCAGAATACCAAACGAATTGGTTATATTTTGTTATATGTAGTTTGACATTGTGCTTGCACTTGAAGGCGAATTGGCTGTAAAGGAAAAATTTCAAAAACAGCTGACAAATAAATCAAAGCGAATTATATTAAACAAAAATGTTTATAAATTTCAATATATTTATACTTTATTTGATGTTTAACTTTTAAGATTAAAAACACAAAAATATACCCTAATCACTCAATTTCACTTTAATCACAAAATTCACATATACAAAATGTAAACAAAGTTTATCATTAATTATACACCCACGGCGAAAAATGAACATAATAGCAAAAAACGATCAGCTGTTCTGATAACACTACCTTATAATTAATATATCTGGTGCGTACCATCAAGTGAAGAAAAAAATAATCAGCTGATTGAATAACACCACCTTATGTGAATTCGCCGGGTTGTGCGCCAATTGTTTCATATCTACCAGTGATACCATATGTAGGGTTTTTATAGGATTTTCACATGTAGGGAAAAATAATTCTTACTTTGTCAAATTATTCCAATTTCATATTTTTTAGCAACTAAAAATTAATTTTTCAATTTATAATCTAATTTTAAAATTACAAAGAAAATCTCTTTGAAACTAAAATAATAACTGCTAAAAATAAAAAAAACTTACCGTTTGAGTCAACAAATTTGATGTGTGGCCATGTCGATTTAAGGAATTTTTTCTATTTCTCATAAGCGTAAGTTTTTCTTAAAAAATCTGGCATCACTTATATCAACATACGCGTATTTTCTTAAGTTTACTTGAAGATTTTCAAAAAAGAAAATTATATATTTTTCTAGTAAATTTAGTGATCCATAGATAATATAGATAATGTCCGAAGATGTGGAATATGGGGCGAGGGAAGACAGAACCAATTACAGTGCAATAACGTGTGTATTTTATTAAACAAAAAATATATATTTTTATTTTTTTTTTATTTTATAGTTGTGAACAGATCCCCGAGTTATTTTTAGATAAAATAGTTGCAAAAAAACATTTCAGTAAATTTGGGAAGATCAAAAAATTTATCTTAAGACCGAAGCGTTTGATTTGCACTGTGGAATATGAAGTAAGGAGGATGCGGAAAACGCTTTCGAAAATGCGGGTAGATTCAATGGTGTAGATTTTATAGTTAATTATGCTGAACATGAAGTGGCTCATGTACAAAATACGGAAGAATGGGTTGATCCAGACGTGCAAGCCGAATTAGAGGCAATGTCTCCGGGACATAGACTTGGAGCAAGCTTAAAAACATCGAAGGGATTGATGGCCCCATTATTGCAAAATCCAATGTTTTGAATCGTTTTCCTAAACAAACAAACGCATTGGCTCATCCAAATATTTCACTAAAGGTTAGACAGAACTCTCCCCAACCGGAAATAAAAGTTGATAGTATGGTCCGCAACGAATTGGAAGCTATATTTAAAAACTCCAGCTTTCACACATGAAGAAAAGTATAGAGTTTTAGAGGCAAGAGATAAATTAATACGTTTGACGACTGTTCGACAGACAGATATTAGGAAGGCAGTGGCAGCAAAGGGAACTTGTCCTGATATGTGTCCAGAAAAAGAAAGATTGATGAGAGAATTCCAGAGGCAGGTAATGTAACTAAACTTAAAATTATGATAAAAGTATCGTTTTCGGACAAGTCTTCAAGACATCATCGATGATGCGTACAACACAATGCACAGTGGTTTGGAATCTTTTGTTTTTGAAAATAATTCGGTATCTCTGAAACTATTGGATATATCGCAATGAAAGTTTACATGTTTGGAGCTGAGGTGTTTTCGAGTTGATCAAATTTGATCGGAAAATTTAAAAATAAAAAATTTAAACCTAAATATTTGACAAAACAAAGGATATAATCCACACATGTTTTGCATTTTAAATTTCAAGTCATTCATATCATTAATGGACGATTTTTTAATGTATACCTGAGGCGATCAACTTTGAGCGGCTACCCACTGGCCCCCATTCCGCCCACGATCGCCTACAACTGCCAATAAACTCAAAAACTCCGAATACCGAATTATTTCCAAAAATAAAATTTTCTTAACCACAGGGCAATGTTAAATCATAAATTCGGCGACATCATGAGCAAATCACTGACGACTTTTTCGGACAAATGGCACTTTTTTCATGTGCTACATTTGTTTTTAGGCTTAAAAGTGTTAAGGAGTTGCTATCAACCGAAACTATATATTTTTGGATTTAAAATACCACTTGAGAAATTTAAAAATACTTTTTTGGTTTTGGGATTATTCTTCTATTTCTAATTGATTTATGTGAATTTTAAGTCCCTTATCGTAGCACTAGGATCGATATTTTCCGACAAAGTTGGTTAGTGTATAATTTTTTGTAGATACTAGCACTAATATATTTTCAATTTCCAAGACATTGCACAGTGGGGTTTTTTTGAACAAAACTTTAACTAAGCTACAATGTGTTGTTATCAATTATGGGTATCGATGGATAGAGGAAGTCCCCTAGATACGAAGTAAAAATAGAAAAAGTTGCACTTAATGCAATTTTTTTGCACAATTTTCAAAACAAAATTTTTAAAAATTTTATTTACGAAATATTTGTATTACATTTATATATATCTTGAAAAAAACCTTTCAAGTGATTCCAAACTCTCATGAGAGTTACTCTTCTCATCAAGAATTTTTCTGTACAAAGATTCCGTCTAATATTCTTGCAAAACTTATTTACAAGAATGTAAGATCAATAAAGCATCAATCAATAGCACGTCCAGTCATTATTTTACTAGTTTATACTATTTTACTGATTATGTAAATCAATTCATTTTGCATTCAATAATTAGATTTTAAATAAAATATGTTAAATGAGAATAAAATAATGTTTTACATAAAAATTTAACTTATTTTATTAGAAAATTATAAATAGAAATTTTAAGGCTGAAACCAAAAAATATAGAAGTCGTTTTTATTAAATCTAACGATTCTCTACTATGTTCTCTGACTCTAGTTATAAACAATGTTAAATCATAAATTCGGCGACATCAGGAGCAAATCACTGACGACTTTTTCGGACAAATGGCACTTTTTTTCATGTGCTACATTTGTTTTTAGGCTTAAAAGTGTTAAGGAGTTGCTATCAACCGAAACTATATATTTTTGGATTTAAAATACCACTTGAGAAATTTAAAAATACTTTTTTGGTTTTGGGATTATTCTTCTATTTCTAATTGATTTATGTGAATTTTAAGTCCCTTATCGTAGCACTAGGATCGATATTTTCCGACAAAGTTGGTTAGTGTATAATTTTTTGTAGATACTAGCACTAATATATTTTCAATTTCCAAGACATTGCACAGTGGGGTCTTTTTGAACAAAACTTTAACTAAGCTACAATGTGTTGTTATCAATTATGGGTATCGATGGATAGAGGAAGTCCCCTAGATACGAAGTAAAAATAGAAAAAGTTGCACTTAATGCAATTTTTTTGCACAATTTTCAAAACAAAATTTTTAAAAATTTTATTTACGAAATATTTGTATTACATTTATATATATCTTGAAAAAAACCTTTCAAGTGATTCCAAACTCTCATGAGAGTTACTCTTCTCATCAAGAATTTTTCTGTACAAACAGATTCCGTCTAATATTCTTGCAAAACTTATTTACAAGAATGTAAGATCAATAAAGCATCAATCAATAGCACGTCCAGTCATTATTTTACTAGTTTATACTATTTTACTGATTATGTAAATCAATTCATTTTGCATTCAATAATTAGATTTTAAATAAAATATAAATATTTTCATATCATGGAGTGCTAGAAAAGTGAGCCTGAGTCGTTAAAAATTAAATCTTTGTCTATAAAGATGATATGTGTGTGAAGTACACTGAAAAAAATCCATGCCTAATATATACGAAAAATGTCGTACATTGTACGAATCGTTCGTTGTTTCGCACCACGAAATTCTTTCGTAATATGTATATACGAAATTGTACGAAATATTTTAGTATAATGCAAAATATTCTTGAAAAAATTAATTTACATAAATTGAAAAAAGGGAATTTTGAATAAATATGGTATGGAATTTACGAAATATTAATTTATGCAAACATTTTTGTTCATTTTAAAATAATTTTTCTAATTTTAATTCAAAATTATTCTCCACACGAATTTTTAATTTTTTTTATGAAAATAATTCGTGAATAATATTATACTTTTTCTTAAATTTTATAAAAATATTGTAGTTTTATTTAATGATAATATAATTAATATCATGTTTAATTTCGCTAAAATTTAAGAAAAAAATATTACGAAAGGTTTTCGTACTTTCGTAAAAATAGAAAAGAGTTTTATTAAATAATATTTCGTATTATACACGAAATTTTTTGTAAATATTACGAAAATAGAAGTTACGAAATTTTTTTTCGTAAAGTTGAGCATTGATTATTTTCAGTGCATGTGTGTGAAGTTAAATTCGAATTTAACTAGCAGAGACACAAACCACATTTTTTAACATTGCTCTTTTTGCAGCTAACAGAGCAATGTTGAGCATTTAACAGAAAGTACATGAAAAATTAAAAATAAATACTTTAAAATTTTAAGAAAATGAAAAACGAAAATTTCAGAACTTAAAAAAATATGAAAAATAAAAAAAAATATTTTTTGAAAAAATCAATATTTTAATAAAAAAAAATTAAAAATTCTCTAAAAAATCAATATGTATTTCAATAAGAAAAATGTTAAAAATTCTCTAAAGGATTGGTGTCCAATTTGGACAAATATGGAAATGCACACGTATACCACTATATGGAAGTATTAGTCTAAGGGTCCCCTACCAGGATTCCGGAAGTCATATTTCTGGAATAGTTTTGGATTTTTTTTTTAATTTTTTACAAATATCAATATATTTCAAGCATTAATGCTAAAAATTCTTTAAAGGATTGGTGTCCAATTTGGAACTCAAAAGTATTCCAGAAATTTGACTTCCGGAATCCTGTTAGGGACCCTTTAGGCTACCCGTTCCATATTGTGGTATACGTGTGCTTTTCCATTTTTTGTCCAAATTGGACACCAATCCTTTAGAGAATTTTTAGCATTACTGCTTTAAATATATTCATATTTTTAAATTTTTTTTAAAAACTTCCAAAACTATTCCAGACATATGACTACCGGAATCCTGTTAGGGATCCTTTAGGCTACTACTCCTATATAGTGGTATACGTGTGCATTTCCATATTTGTCCAAATTGGACACCAATCCTTTAGAGAATTTTTAACATTTTTCTTATTGAAATATTGATTTTTTCAAAAATTTTTTAAAAAACTTCCAAAACTATTCCAGACATATGACTACCGGAATCCTGTTAGGGACCCTTTAGGCTACTACTCCTATATAGTGGTATACGTGTGCATTTCCATATTTGTCCAAATTGGACACCAATCCTTTAAAGAATTTTTAACATTTTTCTTATTGAAATATTGATTTTTTCAACATTTTTTTAAAAAACTTCCAAAACTATTCCAGACATATGACTACCGGAATCCTGTTAGGGACCTTTTAGGCTACTACTCATATATAGTGGTATACGTGTGCATTTCCATATTTGTCCAAATTGGAAACCAATCCTTTAAAGAATTTTTAACATTTTTCTTATTGAAATATTGTTTTTTTAAACAAATTTTTAAAAAACTTCCAAAACTATTCCAGACATATGACTACCGGAATCCTGTTAGGGACCCTTTAGGCTACTACTCCTATATAGTGGTATACGTGTGCATTTCCATATTTGTCCAAATTGGACACCAATCCTTTAGAGAATTTTTAACATTTTTCTTATTGAAATATTGATTTTTTAGAGAATTTTTAATTTTTTTTTTATTAAAATATTGATTTTTTTCAAAAAATATTTTTTTTATTTTTCATATTTTTTTAAGTTCTGAAATTTTCGTTTTTCATTTTCTGAAAATTTTAATGTATTTTTAATTTTTCATGTACTTTCTGTTAAATGCTTAACATTGCTCTGTTAGCTGCAAAAAGAGCAATGTTAAGAAATGTGGTTTGTGTCTCTGCTAGTTAAATTCGAATTTAACTTCACACACATAAAGATGATTTAAAATAATATCTTTTCATACATAACAAAAGTATATTTGGTATCGAAAAAGAAAATTTTTAGAAATTTTATATAAAAGGGTAGATTCGTACAAAAAAAGTTATGGTATTAAATAATAAAAAAAATTTGGAAAAAATATACATGGTAGGTAGGGTAGGGTAGGTCGATAGGAGGATGTATACTACATCAAATCCGAAGAAATACACCTAGGCCACTGTCGGGCCTGTTGTGCGCTCCTTGAAAAAAAAAAATTATTTTTCAGTGTTCAGAAACTCAGTTTCCTGAACGTAATTCCTAAGAATCTTCCAATCAAGTGTTAGTCAGAAATGTTATTTCCGGAATAACATCACTTCCAAAATACTTGGATCTAACTTCGCCGAATGCCTGGCAGTGGCAAAGAAAGTGCTCCAGAGTTTCACTGTCCTCTCCACATGCTCTACATTTGTCTGAATCCGCACGTCCAATTTTACATAGATGTGCTCGTAGTCCTGTGAGTCCACTCAGAATACGTACTATCATACTAACTTCAGACTTGCTCATTTTGAGGAGATTTTTCGTCTTGCTCTCATCAGGGTCACCCTATAGGATCTTCGTGGTTCTACCCACTGTTTCATTATTTCAAGAGGCCTTATGGGATTATCTCACCCATATTTTTAGTTCAGCTTTTGTTGCGTCGAATGGTTTTGCGTTTGTCATTTTAACTGCCTCGAGCTCCCTTCCCTTTAAAGCTAATGGTATTTGCTCTAATGTTCCGCTTGACCAAGACATTCTATCTGGGATCAGCGTTTCAAAGTTTCCGACATATTCTGTTTCTGGTATAAGATTAGGCACGTCCGATGATTGTGTATAACCTTCCAATGTGTCCAGTATACATTGATGACGTGTCCTATAACCGCTTTTGGCCAGTTCGCCTAAAGTAAAGAGCCGTTCGGCTGTAAGCGCCGCCTCATATCTTAAATATGTTTCAATGGGTGGTATATCTAGCAACGTTTCCAGAGCCGTGGTTGAAGTAGTACACATGGCACCACTTATACCCAAGCAGCATGTACGCTGAACTCCCTGTAGTAGTTTGATATTGCACTTTTTGTTTAAAGCAGTCCACCAGATTATTGAAGCATAAGCTAGAATTGGTCTAATTACACTTTTATAAAGGCAATTTGTCATAGTAGGACTAAGACCCCATTTCATGCCTATGGTTCTCCTACATATCGCCCAGCACTGATGTGCCTTGTTGATCCTATCCTCTATGTGGTGTCTCCATTTTAATTTCCGGTCGAGGATTACACCTAAGTACTTAACTTTGTCTGCCACTGGTATCTTCTTGCCCAGGAAGCAAGGTTCAGTGTACGTAGAAATTTTTGTCTTTCTTGTGAAAAGACAGATTTCCGTTTTTGCCGGGTTAACATTGAGGCCTCTCGGTTGAGCCCAGCTCAAGGCCGTATTCAGAGCCACCTCAGCTCTTCTACACAAGTAATTTGGATCCTTTCCCTTTAAAAGTATTACGACATCGTCTGCATAGCAGACAGGTCTAAGTCCTTTCTCAGTTAGGGTCCTTAGGAGGCTATTAATCGTGGTAACCCAAAGTAAAGGTGACAAAATGCCACCCTGTGGTATACCGCGAAATACATTTTTCCTGATAGTTATATCGTACATCTCGCAGCTTATCCATCTGTTCCTTAGCATGTGGAGCGGAGCACCCGGTCAACATAAAACTGGTCTAGGGTTTGGATAAGAGTATCAGTGTGCACGTTATTGAAGGCGCCTTCGATGTCAATGCATACCGCCAGTGTATACAGTTTGCTATCAAAGGATGCACCTATGTAGTGGACAACTTCGTTTAAAGCGGTTTCCACCGATCGTCCCTTTACATAAGCATGCTGCTTAAATTTGAATTTTGGATGCACCTATGTAGTGGACAACTTCGTTTAAAGCGGTTTCCACCGATCGTCCCTTTACATAAGCATGCTGCTTAAATTTGAATTTCGTTTATAAGCTCTTCTGAACATATAGTTATATCTAATACTTCTTCTCTGATTCTATTGACGAAGGTAGCTTTATTACCTAAGTTCGATGTGATCAAGTCTTTAGTATTAAGGAAATCCATAAGGGCTTGTCCCCTGCGATTGGTGTTTGTACTACCCCAAACTACATGGTGCGAGTTGACATCACAACCTATTAAAATTTTCTTATTTTGCCTTTGTGCCTCTTCGACCAGTTTCATCAGCTTCGACGTTGGTGGTAGTGTCGGAGAATCGAAAGGCAGGTAAACAGATGCAAGGTATATGTTGCCACGACCTTGCTTCAGTACCGTTGCATCCGATGTGGATAATCCTGTTGAGAGGAGAAAACATAAATTCTTGTGACATAAGATACATGTTCTCGGTCGAGACCCTGTATCAGCGTAGAAAAGTTGGAAATTTACGTGATTTAATCCAGAAACCTTGTTGCGAATCGTCCAAGGTTCCTGGATTAAAGCTATATGTATCTTACCTGTGTTAATTTTAGCCATCAGAGCGTTGGTAGCTGTCTCGCTCCGATGGAGGTTTATTTGGATAACTTCAATCATTGTCATCCATTTAAACTGTCTTCCAGCGAGCTAGTGATCACATCCCCGCTCGTTGGATTTGACTCCTCCGGGTAACCTGAAGTGGCTATTGATGCAATATACATAAAAACATAAACTTTGCTGCATCATCTAAAGGCCTATACAATAAAAATGGGAAAACTAAAGATAGCGTTATATAGAAAAAAGTCTAAGCTTTCCATGCATATTAATTTTTTATCAAAAAACTCATTTCTAAATCTTTACTTTATGCCAAGTTTACTTAAAGGAGACCCCGATGTGCAATGTGGACCAAAGTACATATATATTACAACAAAAATCTAAATTAATTTAATTAAATTTAAATTATTTAAGTTTTAAATAGTGTGATATCAAAGCTAAGAACTGTCTGGACAATATGACAAATTAATTTTACACCCAAAAAATTTATTCGAATACTTATGTGATACACTGTACATAACGATCTGACCAACTGGGACGCTTTCAGTAAAATATCTCTATGTTTATGTATTTTTTGATCTATAGGTTTCCACTTTTGAGATGGCTGAAGAGGAAGGCAGTGAATCTACAATTTCACATAGAAAGGCAGTAAAGGAATATTCTCGTAGTAGTGCAGACCAAGAAGTGCCTCTCTCGCATGAATTAAGATCTGAATCTGTTTTACAAATGACAATGTTATATTTGGTACACCGTATAATGGGTTTATGTGATGATCCTAAAACTTCCTTGGGAGACTGGTTTCATTTCGTATGGGATCGAACACGCTCCATAAGGAAAGACATAACTCAGCAAGAACTATGTTCTTTGGGAGCGGTACAATTAGTCGAACAGTGTGCAAGATTCCATATACATTGTGCTGCACGTTTAGTTGCTGAAGATCCTTCAGTTTTTGATAAAAAAATAAACGCCGAGAATTTAACAAAATGCCTGCAAACATTAAAATATATGTATCACGATTTAAGAATCAAGGGAATTGTATGTCCTTGTGAAGCTGAGTTTCGAAGCTATGTCATACTTTTAAATTTGGGAGACTCAAATTTCTTGTGGGAAGTAAAGCAGCTGCCAGAGTTCATCCAAAAGAGTGTAGAAATAAAGCGTGCAATTGCTTTTTATAATGCTTTACAGAATAACAACTTTGTTCGATTTTTTTCAATGATCAAGTCAAATAAAACATCCTACTTGTCTGCATGTATTTTATTAGGATATTTTACAAAGCTACGAGTAAGAGCAATGGACGCAATCATAAAATCTCACAATTGGCGTAAGAATGATGTATATTTGCCGTTATCGTATTTGACCCGTATTCTGGGATTTGACGATGAATCCTCTGCAGTAAGCTTTTTTCATCACTATGGCCTTAATTGTGATATCTTGGAGAACAGAGTATTAATAGATCGTTTAGTTAAACCAGACGTGGAATATGCAATGGATAGAGCACTACAGGTAAAATAATTAATGAAAAAACGTAATATGTATATATTATAGTAATCAAATATTTTTTTAGCTTGTAGAGTCTAAGCGAATTACATCTGTAGGTGAATGTGTTTTTGGACAAACATTACCACCGGCATCTTTATTCGAACATCATCAGCCACACAATAGTTTTGATGTAAATGGCATGCTTAATATCGAATCGTGGACAGCAGATGACCAATTAAGGGGGGTACACTCTGAAACGAAGGTTCAAAATATACCGCAGAATGATACTTCCTTCAAAGCTTTATCTGCACGCAGCGACACAAATTTGTTTAAAATACCACAAATAATAGATCCTATATCTCCCAAACAACAAAGACAACATGAACAAAAAGCCCCCGAAGACACACAAATAAAAGTATTTGATACAATAATTGTAAAGAAAGAAGAAAAATTTTCACCAGGGGGTTTTAAATTTAGCGGCAATATTTTTGCGACAACCACTACAAATGAATCTATTTTTAAGACCGATACAAGACCTGAACAATCTTCGTTTCTTAACACAATATCTAAGTCCAATACCGAAAACCCTATATCGGATGTTTTTGGTGTAGTCGCAACAAAAAGTCAATCAAAAAGTGCAAACATTTTTGGTGAAGCTGCAAGAGAAACGGTTAACATTTTCCAAAACCAACACATTTCTAAAGACTTATCTAAAGTGGACAATGTATTTCAGCACTTTCAAAGCATCAAAGAACTCCCTAATTGCCCACACAATTCAAGTGAAAACAATATTAAAGGCAATAACAGTTTGATACAAATTAGTGAAAAAAATATTGCTTTAAAAACGGAACTTAAAGAAAAAATTGAAAAAATTCAAGAAGAAACAAATAAACTCAGAGATTTAGAAGAGAAATGTTTAAGAGAAAAACGAAAACAGGAAGAAGATCATGAAAGACAAAGACTGGATCAACTGAAAATTATTTTAAAAGAAAAATCAAAACAAGAAACAGAAATAATTATAATTCATTCAATTGAAGAAGAAATATCTAGAATAGCACAAGCTGAAATTCTTGTTTATCAAGCGGTAAAACAAGCTTCAGATCTGCAAATAGAATTATTAATCACCGAAGTTGTAAACGAGTGTGTCGACGAAATTGCGCATGAAGAATATGCGTTAATGTGTTATGACCAATTGCTATTGCATCGCTATTTTAGCAGATGGTTACTGCACTTACGCAAGAAAAAAGAACAAAGGAGATTGATAGAAAACACTCCGCTATGGGTCACCACAGATACACGAGCACAATTTGCGCAAGCTATCGAACATCCTAGCCAGCAGAAGAACTTAGGAATGATTAAACGTTATCGTTTGGGTCAGCCTTGTGATTTTCAAAAAATTTTAAACTTAGAGCGAGATGTTTTGCATGATGAAAATCAGAATCCGATAAATTTATTTGCTTTAGTGGGTCAGCATTTACTTGGAAAACGAAACTTCCCATCGTGCGGTGTTTTACAACAAAGGAAATACTTTAAGTTTCTTATAACTCTACCTGAAAGCAACGAGGAACTACTCGGATTTGGAAGTTTTTCTAACAAATGGTTAAGAAAATTTATAGAAAAGTCTCAAACTGAAATCGGACCTTTTGTTCAAGGTATTGAGCATAACGTAGCTTTGTGTGTGCGAAAATTGAATGGCATAATTCCCAAAAATGAACAAGGAGATATAGTGACAACTGAAGGGGACCATAACGATGGTATAGTATGTTTCATTTCTGGAATCGAAATTGAAAGGCATAGCCGTAAGCGTCTTTTGAACTTACTAAAAATAACAAAAAATTTGAAGCGTGTTCCGCTAGCAGTTATTGCATATAACTGCCCGTACAATATAGAACAACTTGCTGAAATGTTATGTTTAGATATGTTGCAAGAAGAAGGTTTAATATATTCCTATAAAATTTTTGGATGTCGAATAAGTAGAAAAGATTTCAGTTTTCGAAAATTATTTATAAATGCTATTGATTTTATAACAAAAGAAAGTTATTTATTAAATTTTAATGAAGTACATGCTTTAGCTATGCAAAAAGTTTTACCTTTTCTAGAAACTTCGCTTGGCGAGGAAATGTGGCAACGATGGCTCGAGTCTGCTAAGGGAAATCCAATTTTTAACAAAATCTGTTGTCAACCTAAACATGTAGTGGGCATATTTCACAAATCTTTGGACCATTTATTGCATATTACACAAGAAGATTTTGAGGAGATGCCAGAATTTCCTACGGAATTAAAAGAATTTGTCTCGGAAAATACAGAAAATAACATTCCCCTGGGGTTGGAGTGTTTTCCTATTAACTGGAAAACAGAAGCAAAAGCCAGTGTTATTAAAAACTTTCTAGAAAGTCTATACTTGCCTGATATAGAAGAAAGAATTCCTGAAAATATTGAAGACTTAAAATTATGGATACTGAATTATACCTCAAAATGCATCAAAGACGATGAGCTAGTATCTGCAAATGCGTCGTACGAAGCTATAACAAATCTTGTCAATCAAATCAAATTTCAATATTTGCAGAACATAGAATTAACTTCAACGGTGGGCATGGTGAATTATTTGACGATTATTAAACCTATTGTATTTGCACATATCAATAAAATGCTAAGACGTTTTCATAATGATCTTATAAACATAAACGTTGTATACCTCAAAGATGACTTTAAAAACTACCTTACACAACCCTGGTGGCTTAATTATGGACCTTTAAATTTAATAACTGTTGATTACAATAAAACTCCCTCTTGTTTACCACAGGATCGATCATTACGGCAAAAGAACAATGAAAATTGTGTTTCGGCGGAAGCTATTGACAATATTATAGCTAAGGCAGAATTAACTTCTCGTAAAGCAGAAGAAAACATATCAAGATTTAAAAAGAGTATACGGCATAAAATTCCTTCCTTAAATATGTCATCGAATTTGCAACTTAAGCGGACATTAGACGATTCACTTTATCAATTCGAATTGGCGAAGAAAATTGGTCAATATGATGATTCGTACCTAACGGATTTAACACACGACATTGACAAATCTATCAATGTGGTTATGAACCAATCATCCCATACAACGCAAAAGAGAAAAAGGCAAAATTTAAAATCTCCTAACAGATTTTCAGATATTGATAATGCTATAGCCAAAGCAAAGAATTTAATAAAAAAAATTGAATCTATGGAAGACGAGAATTTAAGAAGAAAAAGTATTAAAAAATAATATTAGGAATAGCACTTATATACCTATCAAGATATGTAATTTAAATAAAATCAGGCTTCATTTGTAAAATTTTAACTTAATTTTTATCATAGCTGTATTATATGAATAAGGGACTGTTCAGAAAAGCATCACTGGACGGCATTTTATGTAAATGACAATACATTTCATTAAAAACTAAAATCTAAATACTTACGCACCCCATCAGGCATTTTTATGATTTTATGTGTTTCGACTTTATTGCACTTTATTATAATTCTGCAAGCATTTCCGAACAGGCTCTAAGTTCATTCAAAATATTAATAAAATCGGCCTTATAACGAGAGGCTTAATCGAATATGAGTTTTTTGGTTAAATTGGTTAAACGAATGTTGAACACGACTTAAATTCCTATGTATTTTATATTAACCCCTATTCTGCATATCGATTACGTTTACGCATTCAACGATCGAATCGAAATGCAGAATACCAAAGTTGCCAAACGGAGAAAATTTCGATTCGAATTGAAATGCTTGACGAAATTTTAAATATAAAACATCTATCACAACGAATTCTACTACTTCACTTGTAATATGAATTATTTTGATTAAATTTTAGTTTATTTGAAAAAATATAATAAGAGTACTCATGTAAACGATTAAAAGTCCATTCTCGCAATTGAATTGCCACAAATTATATGGGATTTGATTTGCACAACACTTATAAGTTTTGCGCGACCATTTAGACTTGAACAGTCTCATTGTGCATTTAATAAATTCTTTCAATATTGTTCACTTTTGAATTTATAGACTTGAATATTCCCGTTTTAAATATATTTTTTATTATTTTTTTGTTGAAACAATTTCTTTTTTATTTATTAAGTTCGTTTGACATTGTTTTAAAATGTTTTCAAATATTCACCCACATTCATTTTGATTAGGTTTCGCATTCAGTTACGCTACGATCGAATATTGGTATTCCAACAAGAAACGGAATCGTAAGAAAAAGAAGAAGCATTTCCATTTTATTTCAATGGGGGGTGCTGTTTTGACTCAAGCACCATTTTTTGTGAGTCGGTTTAATATAATATATTATTTCAAACAAGTTTGGGTGCTGTATTCGGCTTAGCCAAATCTTAAATACGTTCTACCAGCTGCCTTTATATTAATACCCTTTTAAATGATATAATATTTATGGAAATATTTTTTCTCATGTTTTTTAATAGAAAAATCAGAAGACTTAAATATTTTAAATCGGTTACTATTGTAAGATGTATTGAACATTGCAAACACAATTTTATTTAATATTTCTATAGCTCCTTAAAGTATGCTTTAGAGTATTTAATAGGTTTTTCGTAATACACTTTAGGAACGTTATAAAAATGCGAAATTAGGATTTTCTTCTTGTTTGTTCCTATTGGTTCTTAAAATAGGAATAAAGCATGATTTTCAAATCTTAAATGTCGCAGATATATAGATGGAATTAAAAAAAATATTGCAGCATTGTGATAACAGATACAAAAACTTTCTAAAATGGTATGATATCACAAAATCGAGGAAAATTTAATTTGATTTTTGAAACGAAGCCATTCAAAGGCATTTTTATTTATGGCTGTTTATTAAATTTAAAATCGACAGATTAGACTTTCAGATAACATAACGTCTGAATATGCCTAAAAATCAGTTTTCTTCAAACATATCTCGAAAATCCAGTTTCGGATTCATCTCAATCCTTTTAAACAGTACATTTTGGTGTAGATAAATTTTGTAAATTTTGGTAACTAATTCGACAATAAATTGATTTTCTGTAAGAAGCATTGAACGGTGGTCAACTAATAATAATGATCAATTATGGACCATACTCATGAAATTTTGGAGGTTTTGGTTCTCATAAAACTGGTTTATATAAAGTGCTTAAATTTTGGTGCAAATTCATTAAAAGTAGTTAACTTTTTTTATAGTGTTGGTAACAACTGTAGTATATAATAACGAATATTTTTAAAACTATTTGTAGCTAGTGCTTTTATGAAAAACATCTTACCATATTTTAAAAAGCTATAGGACATCTACCAACAATAAACGCTATTCACTCTATTATGTATGTATGGAAGTAGTTGTCGACACCAATTTTGACAACGACTTACATAATAGGGGAGAATTTAGCTTTTTTAAATCTATTTATTTGATGACTACTGTTGCTACCAGTGATTTTATTGGGAATTTTTTTTTACATAAACATAAAGTTATTATAATAATTCTAATTAAAAATAAAACAAAATAAAATTAGTTTACATTTTGCGTGTTTTTTGTTGTTGTTTTCGAGTCTTAAAACATCTTAAACAATACTCGATCCATAAATATTTAACTATGTAACACTGCATCTATTGCAAATGGTGTTGAACTTTGCACTGTCTCAAAGCCTCATTAAAACCTTCACACAGAGTTAAATCTGATTGTCCTTGAGCACACTGTAAGAATTGCTTAATTTCCCAGCTGCATGGTCCTTGTGGTTCATTAGGTTGAGCGATACCACTGTATTGTTGGGGTTGAGCAACGGGAGCAGCTGCGGCAGGTGCCGCTGTTTCCTTATCAGAGCCACTGAAAAGACTTGTGAGACCATGACCAACAGTATGCCCAATAGCAGAACCAACAGCAACTCCTCCTGCAGTTGCGGCCATTTGTTGAAACATGGACGGTTGCTGTGGAGCTCCTACCGCTGATGGGGCAGCTTGCATGGGAGCTGGTGGTGGAGGTGCTGGAGCTGCACGAGCAGGAACATTAGGAGTAGGTGCTGGAGCTGGAGCCGCTCTAAAAAAAGATACATATTAACAAATCAAATATTTGTGCATGACTTTATTTTTTTAGGGAAAAAACATATTTTTTATCAATGTGATATAAAAATAGAGCTAGAACGGGTATTCTTCTGGCATAGGTATACAGAGGTGTCACGAGCAAAAACCTATTTTTCTCTCTTTCAATCAAATCAAAACAATTTCAAAATCAAACAAATGCTAATTTTAGACTATTTGAATTGTGAAAAGTGACACCTCTGTATACTTTGTGCCTCTGGTCTCTGGTGGGAAACGAACCCACGTGGTGTTCAATCAGCTGATATTTTATTTCTTAATTCACCGGGTTTTCGTCATATGAAATCCAAAAAGCCCTAAGTTACAAAAAAAATCAAAATCGACTTTTTGATTGATTATGGTGCACCGTATAAAAATACATGTTCCTGCTAAATTTTACACTCCTACAATTAAAATCAACGTCTCTATCAAAGAAATTCTAAAAGGTTATGTTCTAAAATTACCTTAAAATTGCGCCCCTTTGGGTTTCAGAAAAAACAAATTCTCAAGGGCGTAAGTTTCATATCTCCGTAAGTAAAACAAAAACCGCAAATTTCATATCTCCGTAAGTAAAACAAAAAAACAAATAATAATTTGTCAATAAGAAATAAGCTTAACTTGAGAAAATGTTGAACATTTTTGGTTTATTTATCATTTTAGACGGTTTTTTGCTTCTCCTGAAAAATTTGTTCAATGTGACTTAGGGCTTTTTGGATTTCATATGACGAAATACTCTATTCATTAATCTTTTCACAGCAGAGGTTTTCATGTCGAATTCTTCAATATTGTGTTCAGACTCATCGAATTGGAGACAGAGTGACTTTTAGGCAGAATATCCTTGATAGGATAAAGCATGCAAGGAACAGCATCTCACATTGTCAAATAAAGCGTATAATGTCCGCAATGACTCCTAGCTATGCTCCTCTTATAAAAAATTACTGATATGCTATGAAATTCTTATTAGAAATTAATTTTAAAAGTATGTACATATTAAGAAGTTGTTTTAGTTTTGGCCAATTCATATTGAGTATGAATTCCTCTTTGTGTCCTTATATCATATATAAGTTATAGTTAACAAATTATATTACTTATAACAAAAAAACAGTTAAAAAAATTGTTTCTACAGCATCTTTCTAGCTGGAACACAAGTGTATCAAAATGTATCTACAACAACTTTCTAGTTCAAATACATGTGTATTAAGAAGTATCTAAATATGTATATTTTTTAAAAATGCTACCCAAATACATGTATCTACAAATTCATTTATAAGTATAAGGCCATTCCAATTATTGCTAGATCATGATCCTAATTTTAAGCAATAAATTTAGCTTAAAATTCATCCAAACATTGAAAAAATGTTGATCTAAAAAATATTTTTCAATAAATGAAACATTTTTTGTTGATTAAATTACAGCACACTTGATTTTTTTATATTTTAATTTTCTGTTCTCATATAAGTACATCATGTATCACATGTATATTAAGATGTAATGCAAAAAAATTTTATTAAAAATTTAAACTTCATATCCAGGTTTTATATACAAGTAAATCAAATTATAAGTAACACAAAGTTAAGCACACAACATTGGTTACAATTCCGAGTACTCTGAAAATTTTCTGTGGGGTATCAATAACGATACATTTGTAAAATGTGGAAAAATAAATAAATTGTTTTTTTTTTTAATATAAAAGAATATTAGTTTTTCCTAAATTTGTGTTATTAATCCGCCAACCCACATACCAAATACTGAGGTGATAAATATTTAACGTGTAGCATACCTAAGGTATTAATCAATCCATTAAAATGGGTCGTGATTCAAATTGATCAATATATATTGAACGTGTCCCAGTGCCCTTATAAATCGACATATGAGAGATTTCAGTTGGTTTTATACAAACTATCTCTCTCCTATAGGTTTTAATGAGGAAACTCTAATCTTTGATTTGAACATTAACCTAACACATCGGTTTTTAAAAAAAGTACACCTGGTACTAAAGATGATAGTACCAATTTGCTGATTTTTTTTGTTTACTTTTATTGTATATTTGTATTAACTAAAACGTCTCAGTAAATATTAACATTAATGAGGTGATAAATATTTAACGTGTAGCATACCTAAGAGAGGATTGATTAATACAATCCATTAAAATGGGTCGTGATTCAAATTGATCAATATATATTGAACATGTCCCAGTGCCCTTATAAATCGACATATGAGAGATTTCAGTTGGTTTTATACAAACTATCTCTCTCCTATAGATTTTAATGAGGAAACTCTAATCTTTGATTTGAACATTAACCTAACACATCGGTTTTTAAAAAAAGTACACCTGGTACTAAAGATGATAGTACCAATTTGCTGATTTTTTTGTTTACTTTTATTTTATATTTGTATTAACTAAAAAGTCTCAGTAAATATTAACATTAATTACACGATCAGTCTACAAACGATATTTTTGTTCGTTATTTTCCTATGTATTTAAGAAAAATAAAAAGTTCCATAATACAGATTGCTGTAGGGATTAAAGAAGTGTTTGGAATCGATGTTTCTGTAATTACGGTTCGGAGGGCACTGCAATTGTCGTTTTACTATTGTTATTGGTATTTGTATTATATTTTTATATTTCATATGTATAATCGTGATAAAATGAGGTAACAGAACTACAAGTGCTTAAATGCCAAATGGTTTTTGGGAACAAGTGCAGTTCCCGGTTGAAAAAAAGTTTAATATTTGCGGCTATGAATGCCGCCAAACGATATAGAAAAAAACTTAGTGGTGCCGCTTTTTATCAATATACAGGTATATTTAACATAACTATGAGCTCAGAAGCCCTTTTAGGGGGTTCTGTTATATGGGGGCTAGGTGAAATAATGGACCGATTTTAACCATTTTCAATAGGCTTCGTTCTTGGGCCGAAAAAAGAGTGTGTGCCAAATTTCATCCAATTATCTTGAAATTGCGACCTGTACCTTGCGCACAAGGTTTACATGGACAGGCAGCCAGCCACACGGACGGACGGACATAGACAGAAAACGATTCTAAGCCGATTGGTATACTTTAAGGTGGGTATAGGACGAATATTTTTGTATGCTACAAACATTAGCACAAACCCAATATACCGTCCCCACTAAAGTGGTGTAGGGTATAAAAATTGTGTTTTATTCAATTTCTGCTGTTTTTCATACAAATTACATTTTTTAAATTGATTCTTTTAGACGGAAAGTATTTTGTTGTCTGTAGTATTTTGCAAGAAAATAATAAACCTTTCCTCGATCGAAATTCATCATACCTTTTCAAATCGTTCGAATTCCATTACATACCGGAATATTTATTTGCTTTCGGCAATCAAATATAAAATTTATTTTAAAATGATATCTAGAAGGTTTTGCATTTCAAGCCCCCATACGAACCCCCCTTTAAAAAATATCTTAAACGTCCAAAAATGTACTTATAACCATTAGTATCGCGATGACATTGATCGGCCCATATTTGACCCTAGCTTCCACATAAAGCTTCTTTTAGAAATTTAGTTTTTCATTGCTTACATACATCGGAATTAAGGTAAAATTCAATAAATTTTTTATGAAAAATAAATAATTTTTAAAATATTCCCATGGTGTAGGGTATCATATAGTTGGCCATGTAATTTCTAATTGTTTTTATTGAGAAGTATGTATGTAGTTATCAAATTTCTGAAATTATGATATTCTAAAAGTTTTTATTTAAGAATTGAAATTTATTGGATTGTTTTAATTTAAATTTATCTTCTGTCGATTAATTTCCACAAGATTAAACAATTTTCTTCACAAACATGATTAAGATTTTCATGTATAAAATAATTAAATTTATGTAATCCCGAAAAATCCCGGGATCCCGAAATATCCCGGGATTGAAATTTTCAAAATCCCGAATCCCGGGATTTGTAAAAGCCAGTTCCGTTTGGCATCCCTAGTATAAACAAAATGTTTTAAACCAAATACATTGTATCTTTAGTCAAACCGGGAAACCACTGTATTTACCTACCCAGCAAAAAAATTTTGAAGCTATTCAAGAAGAAGGGATACTTTCACTATTTCTTTTGTACGTTTTCAATATAATGCGTTTTAAATACATTCCTATATTCTAATAAATTTGTCATAAGTGAACGCATGAAAAATTGCATCCAATTCACTCATGTAACTATAATATAGGAATTGTAATATTTCACTGTAATTTGGTATTCTCTTAGGATTTAAATGAAACGTGAATTTTAAACCAGTAAATATTAAAAATAAAATTAATTCTATTAGGTTTTTGTATATAATATTTGTTAAAATAAGTAATATCAAGTTCATTTTTAAATCTTAATACGAAAAGGAAAAAACCAAGTTGACTGACTATTTAACGGATTTGAAAATATAATGGGTATTTTAATGCATTTTAAAATCAGTCATTAATGTTTTATTTTGTTATCATACATAATTTTTATCAATATCACGCTAAAAAAATAATTTAAATAGTAAAAATTAATTCATAGTACCTTCAATAATGCATTTGAAAATAAATATAGTGCACCAATGAAAATTCGCATTAAAAACAAAATAATAAAATGTTCATTGTTTATAAGCACTCATTTTAATGACGAATTATTTTTCCAAATACGAACCCATGCTCGCCAATGACACGCTAATGTTAAAGACATGCATGTTTCACCTAAATATGAACCAGTTCATTATCAGTTAAACCCATGCATTTACTACTTTTTTGCTGGGTATAAGTAAATCTAAATGTAATATAAATAGTTTATTTTTTCTGTAAAATATGTAAACAAATGTTTTCCTTTTTTTTATGTCATCTATTTGCATTTCCAAAATCTGGTCACTGTAAGTATTTAGAACACTTCAATGAAGTAGAAGATGAGCAAGCAGGTGTCTCATTTGTAGATTTAAAATTTTTTTTATTATAAAACAAAGAGCTGAAAACTGTAATGAAAAAAATGAGGGAATGCTCTCTGCATTTTTTATATTTTAAACAAAATATGTCACTAAAACTTAATTTTTTGGGCTCACATTTTTTCTTGAAAATCTTGGTGCAGTATCAGATGAAAATTTCGAAGGGTTCTACCAAGAGATATTATAAAAATGAAGAAAAAACTACGGAAAATGTTCAGGCATGCTTGCAGATTTTTGTTGGTCTATTTGCCGTGAAACATCAATGAACAGAAAAACAAATGCAAAGTAATAACTTATATACATCCAGACATCCTTATAGTAAATTTTACTTTTTGTTTGTCAATTTTATCCACATTTTAAAATTTTACTTTATAAAGTAGAATTGACATTCGTAATTCAGCTCTGGGTGGAGGTAGACCGTCGTGCGTCGTTGCCATTATCGCTTAAGGGTAATCAGGCCATCCTTTTTGCCCTGCCTTCGAGAGTTTTACGTTTCAAACCGCATTGGCCGATGTGTGACGTCAGATAACTGTACCGAGTTACAGTATTTTCTTGAGGTGCATATTGACCATGTGCAATCGTGTTACCTTAACCTAAGTTTTTAATTTTGATTATGGTGGAGAACCAAAAAATAAAAACTGAAATTGTAACTTTGGAACATATGAGCTAGATTTTTCTAGCTAAAATTGGGGATGGCGTTGTATAATTTTTAATTACAGGCAAAATAAATCTTAGTTTTGGAAACTAAGTAACTTAAAAAACAAAGTAGAATTGATAAAATTTTTTTGTTACCACGCCTGGATTCAGGAGCAATAAGTCTATCCTAATCAGCTATTAAAATTTAAAGGAGCGAAAAAAATTTGTTTTTGCAGACCAGTGTAATTTTGTTTATTGCTCTTTATAAAAAAATCTCTTCAATGTGACCAATAAAACGAACAAATGTTTTATTGCTTTCTGTGCTAATAATTTAGCTTGTCAGTGTAGATATTTCTTTAAACTATTTTGCTTTAAAAATTTTGCGGCTAAATCCCATCCAAAATAGTGCTAGAAAAAATGCTAAATTGATTTAAAAATGCCAAAAAAATGCTAAAATATTTTAAGTGTTTTCATGAACAATTCATATTAATTTGCAACTGTAATTCATCGTAATTTATAACAAGTAAGAAAGTATATTCTGCCGTGGTTGACAATATCATAAACAACCCCAGATATGAGTATAAAATGTGATTTATTTTTCGTAATAAAGCATTTATGTTGAATTGCACCTTGGTTCCGATATATTTAAACAAATTTTTTGAGAAAGGCTTTATACATTTGTATATGTATGGCGGCTAGGTAAAATAAAGGACGGACTTTAACCATTTTTAAAAGGTTTTGTCATTGGACCAAAAAGCATACGTGCTTATTGTTTTGAAAATTTCCACCTCTACCAGACGGTCAGACTGACATGGCTTAATCGATTCAGGAAATGATTCTTAACCGATTAGTATACTCAAACGTAGTATAGTGGAGTAGGGTAAAAAATTAAGTTCCGTGGTACTAAGATAAACAGAAATGCTAAAATTTTTTGTAAATTCAGCAATATGTAATGTCTCTAACTTTAAAATATTTCTGAATGCAAAAATTAGATTAAAACTCTATTAATTACACTAGTTGCTCATGGTATAAAACCTATATGTGTTTTCGGAAGGAAAAGTATAATATTTCTACACCATTTTAAGTTTAAATTGAGAAAATACAAATTCAAATTGAGAATTACAAATTAAAATTTGGAAAATACAAATTAAAGTTCAGAAATTTAAATTAATATTGAGAAAAACCTATTTGAAAATGGGAAGTCCAAATTAATATTGATAAATAATTAAATTAAATTAAGAAATGCAAATTAACATCTAGAAAACACTAATTGAAATTCAGAATTCCAACATTATATTAAGAAATTACAAATTAAAATTGAGAAATTAATAAATGATAATGAGATATTTAAAATTTGTATGAAATTATTTGAAAATACTTTTTTTTATAAATCTTTTATGTATTTAAAATGTTATAAATTTCAATACAAAATTATTATTACCAATATTAATTTACGTTTTCGTAATATCATTTTGTATTTTATAAATTTCAATTTGTATTGTCTCAATATTAATTTCGATTTCTCAATATCAATTGGTTTTTTCTCAATATTGAGTTGAAATTTCAAATTTCAATTTGTTTTTTCTTAATATTAATTTTGTTTCCTAAATTTAATTTTGTTATGTCTCAACATTAAATTGGATTTCTGAAATTCATTTTGGTTTTTCGCAATACAAATTTGGATTTTCTCAATTTAAACTTGAAATGGTGTAGTTTTACTTTTTTTATATAAACAATTTTATGTCTTCCTCAAAACACTTTAAAAATGGTTTTCATGTCACAAAAAAAAAATGAAAATTCCGTTGAAATAATTTTAAATCTCGGTGATTAGATGTCAGGTTATAACTCATACTTCCAAGATTTTTTCGAAAAAATATATATGAGAATGTATGAAATAAATTGAGAGATATATTCAAATTCGTAATTCTGAAATAACTTGTCAATAATAATTTCGATATTTATGTATTTTTTTTTAATTAAAAAAAAAAAACAACAACAAAATTACTAAAAATTTGGTAAAAATAAAAAGAACAGAAAGTAGGATGAGAAAGTCTTAATTATATATTATTGATTTTTTTCAATACAAAATTACTAAAAATTTGGTAAAAATAAAAAGAACAGAAAGTAGGATGAGAAAGTCTTAATTATATATTATTGATTTTTTTCAATACTTATTTTCAATAAATTAACAAGAACTCCTGAAGGATGATCAAAATTAAAACCTCTTTATTTCGTATAGGAAAAAATAAAATTTGTTAATTAACCGTCATACATAGCCTTTTCCAAAAATTATATGTTCATTCCGTGAGCAAACAAAAAGTATTAGTTTGTAAAATAGCGTACTGAACGTATTTGTAAAAATATATGAAATCTCTTAAATTATTTCTATCACCTCGAATTTAAAAAAAGCATTGGGTTCCAGAAAAATATTTTAGAATGCAACATTTTAAAGTATTCACTTGTATTGGCGTAATTTTAAGTTATTTATCTTCATGAATCTTTTTGCACTATTTTGAATTACAGTGTAAATTATTACATTTCTCATATTTCTTGTTGCTTGTGTTTGGGTCATAGCTGTAAAATTTCGATTACGATTAATCAATTAAATTATTTTTCAAAAATAATCGTAATGAATATTTAATTCTCTGGTATAATGTCTGATTATTAATTGATTACGATTAAAATTAAGCTAAAATTAATCAGGATTAATTTAAATTAATAAAAATAATCAAAAATAACCAAAAATAATCAAATGATTAATTTAATAATTTTCAAGAATTTTGATTATTTTTGAATAATTTCAATATATATAGTATAATATCCTACCTTTTTACATTAAGTGTAATGGAAAACTATTTTTCAAGTTATGACACTATTCAATTATATGACTGTTTTATTAAAAACAATCATTTTACCAAGTTTATTTCTATTGAAAATTTTGATCTCAGTACATGTTAAAAAAAAAAATACTGCAATCTTTTCGAAATGGGTCTCAAAAAATCCGTAATTTTGAGCTGATTACGGGAAAAATAATTAAATTTTTTTAGAGTTTTTTTTGGGAGGAAATTATACTAAATATATGGGAAATAATCAAAATTAATCCTTGAAAATAATCAACTAATTTTTTTATTAATTTTGATTATTTTCATTAATTTCAATTAATCCCTGATTATTTTTAGATTATTTTTAATCGTAATCAATTAAAAAAAACTGAAAATAATCGTTAATTAATCATTAATTTTACTTTTTTAATAAAAATAATCTAATTAATAATGATTACGATTATTAATCATTATTTTACAGCAATGGTTTGGGTAGACATTTAATTCTGATTTTTTCCGGTTAAACCTATTTCCAATATAAATCTTTTTTGCAAAAATTTGTCTTTTTTTTTTTTTTTTGTTTATATACTAAAATTGCAAAAAAAGCTAAAATTGCTAAAAATATTTTATAAAAATTCTAAATAAAATGCCAAATGCTAAATTAAAATTTTACAGCTAAATCAAAAATGCTAAATCTAGCTGCAAAAATGCCAAAATGGTGACACTGATTTTGCTGCACAAAGCGTAAGTATGAGGTTATGTAACAGTTGTACTAGCATAGCACTGATGTTTTTCTGTTTGTAATTTCATCATTTTGAGAAATATGTATCATTCTTAAAACATTGATCGAACTTCTTGTTGAATTGTTCACATTAAAAACAGTTATGCTTTCTTTTTTCGTCAACAATATTATTTTAAGATATTTCTAGTAATTTCTGATTTCATAACATTTAAAAACTTGTCAATGTAAAATTGTCACATTTTTATTTTCATACCTTCTTGTAGCTGGTGGGGGGCTTGCAGAACGTCCACGTCTAACCATATTTAATGCTTTGAATTTTTATAAAATATTCACTAAAAAATTTTAATATTCCTTTTTCTATTTCTTGGTGTTATTGAATCACACTTGAACTTAAATGTTTGTTATCTATCAACCGTTCGTTTTAATTTTTCTTAATTTTCTATTTGCAAATCATTGATTGTCAAATTCTTATATTATTTTCGAAAAAAAAAACCAGAAATTTCGAACGACAAGGGTTACCAATTCGAATTTATTCATTCTTTAAAGGAAGAGTTACCCTAACGTTGCTGTCCACGTATTATAACTAGGGTTCTATAGTTGAAACGAAAAGTCGACTTTTCGACCTTTTGCATTTAGTTAAAAGTCGACTTTTCGACTTTTTGCATTTAGTTAAAAGTCGACTTTTCGACTTTTTGCATTTAGTTAAAAGTCGACTTTTCGACCTTTCGACTTTTTCCATTTTATGAAGTCGATTTTTCGACCTTTTTCATTTATTTAAAAGTCGACTTTTAGACTTTTCGACTTTTAGTATTTTATAAATGGTCGACTTTTCGACTTTTTCCGACTTTTTTCGACTTTCCGACTTTTTTCGACTTTTCGACTTTTTGATTTTTTCCATTTATGAAGTCGATTTTTCGACCTTTTTCATTTATTTAAAAGTCGACTTTTAGACTTTTCGACTTTTAGTATTTTATAAATGGTCGACTTTTCGACTTTTTCCGACTTTTCGACTTTTTCCGACTTTTTTCGACTTTTTTCGACTTTTTCCGACTTTTTCCGACTTTTCGACTTTTTGATTTTTTACGACTTTTTGACTATTTTCGATTTATTTCGACTTTTTTTCGACTATTTTTTTACTTTTTTCGAGTTTTTCCGACTATTTTAGAGTTTTTGACCTTTTCTCCACTTTTTTAAAATTTTCGACTCTTTTCGACTCTTCGACTCTTTTCGACTTTTTTCGACTTTTCGACTTTTTCCGACTTTTCGACTTTTTCCGACTTTTCGACTTTTTTCGAATTTTTTGACTTTTCGACTTTTTTCGACTTTTATTTACAAAGTCGACTTTTCGACTTTTTTCATAGACGATAGTCGAGTTATCGACTTTTTTGGAACAAAATAGTCGACTTCGACTTTTCGACTTTTTTCGACAAAAAGTCGATTGTTCGATTATTCGAAAGTCGATTTATAGAACCCTAATTATAACGTAGCGTTTTGTTAGCATGTTTGCAGAGTGCACTTATAAGGTGATGTCAATTCTACAAAAACAACAAAAGTAGATACTTCAAAAAATTTACATTTTGCCACCGTGTTTTTTTTTTAATTTACCTTACAAAAAGACAATCCGACATGCCCAAAAATCTCTTCACGTAAAGTAAATATGTATTATAAGATAAAATTTATTAAAAATTATACATGAATTGAAAAATTATTCACAAACAAAATTTTTATTTTATAAACGGTATTTTGTATGGAAATTTTGTTTTATAAACCTTTTATAAAATATTAAAAAAGTAAATAAATTATCAATTAAAATAACAAAAAATTAGTATTAGATTACAAAATTGTAAGTTGTAGCAAAATTACAAATTATATACATATTATTTTTTATCAGTCAATATTGGGAACTTATAATACCGTGTAGGTCTCTACTAGTGTCGTATAAGAAATATATAATGATCTTTATATAAATATGACCAACCACTACCACGGAAAGTTGTTAAAAATTAAGATATCTATGATAAAATCGAGTTTTAATATTTTTTTTACAATTGTGGGATGTTTGTACTCTCAATTGATTAGTAAAAAGTTCCCTATAATTGATAAAATAGATGCATATTTAAGACAAATAGTTTGTGCAATTTTTGAGTATTTCGCATAAATTTACTACGGATTAAAATGAATATAAAATTTATTAATTAATTTTTTGTCCTAAAAATAGAATGAATCCCTAGATAGATGTACAAATAAAAAAATGAGTGATCAGCTGTTGAATTGACTTCACCTTATAAGAGCACCCTCAAAGTAAATTTATAAAGTAGACTCATTTGAACAGCTGACTATTTTTTTTAAACTTGCTATTTGTGGACTTACTTGTCAAAAATGTTTATGTTGCCATATTTGTTTTCATTTTAACGCTTGCTTTTGTACAAATTTCTGAGTAATTTGTTGTATTTAATGTGAAAAAGTGTATTTTAAGTGTATAATATTTTTAAAAATGTTCTAATTTTTAAAAAATAAAGAAAACTCTGCGACTTTTAATATAAATAACAACATATTTTTGGAAAGTACAACAATAATGCCATATTTTCCATTAATTATTGGTTCATTTTTGTAAACAAATTTTGACAAGTGAGTATTTCGAACAAAAACATATTGCCTGTGGTTTTTGTAGACGTTTGTTGTACAACAACTCGTGTCGCTACTTTATTAATTTACTTTGAGCACCCTGCATGTTTGTGAAGTTATAGAACAAGGCGAATTCACATAAGGTGGTGGCAGTTCGTCAACAACAAAATTTTCCATGTAATTTGCTTTTGCATTTACGCATTGTTGTCAAAAACAATAATTGCGGCGAATTCATTTAATGAAAATATTTTGTGTATATTTATTTTATTAAAAATACACAAAAATATTAAATTTTGTGGAGATAATATGTTAAAATAAACATAAAAATTTAAAAATTTATGGAAAAATTATATTCCGATTGAAAAAATGTTTGTTTTAAATGGAAAATTCTACTCCAGCGGAGTCATTTTTAAGATTTACACGTTGTAGTCAGCTGCCGCCCGGTGGGTTTTGTTATAAAAAGCATTCCGGAACAGAATTTTGTTAGTTAATCACAGTAAATATAAAAAATTGAACTCCTTAACGACTCTAAACGGCTCCAAATTTTTTAATTTTTTTTCCATTGATAGTACTTTTAATACGGAATCTAACGATACTATTTTTTTGGTTTGCTCTCTTAATGTTATGGAGTTAAAGACGTTCAAAAACAGTATATATAAAGTTAAAAATCTCGGGAATGGATTTTCCGATTGTAAAAAAATAACATGATATGAAAGGTCGTGGAAAAGCCTTTCAGATGATGTATGAATTATTAACCCATTGAGTGCCAAAAGCTAGAAAAGGGTTTTGAAACATGACTTTTTTTTGTAAAGGTGCCCATAATTCGAAAAGTGGCCGATATAAGCACATATACATTTCCAAAGTATTATATAGAAAACATAATTAGCTTTTATTTGGTGTCTATAACATAGTGTTAACCCTTTAAATGCCGAAAATATATGTAGTTTTAATGTTAGTATTTATTAAATGATAATAACTTTTAAGTGATTTTTTAACAAAAAATAGTTTTCTAAATGTTATATAAATGCATTACAGTAAAACCCAATTTTAAAATTCTTCATGTTTATATCTTGATATTTTTTATTGTGAAAAGTAAGGACCGGGACTTTCATAAATACATATAATCCTGAAGTGTAGACTTACGATAAACGTGATGCACTAATGGGTTAAAAAGCGTCGCAGATGGATAAAGGATGCGATTCTATGAAATAAATTAAAAGTTTTATAAACTGTTTGTTGTTTTCTTTTGAAAAGCGCCGCCGGCGAGAAATTATTTGAAATAATCTCGCGATTTTTTCAAATAATTTTTCACTTTTGTTAATTTTTTTTATATTAACTCACAGAGAAAAATTCCTCACATTTTGTGAAATAATTAAAAAGTTTTATGAGCTTTTTGTTGTATTCTCTGACAAACCGGTGCAGGCGAAAAATTATTCACTTTTTTTAATTTTTTCTTTTATTTTATCCCACTGAGAAAAATTCCTAACAAAAAGGCAGTTATGTATTTAAAAATTATATTTTAATAATAAATATTTTAATTGGTTGGGGTCTCATAATATAAATATATCGAATGAAAAAGTAGGATTTTGATGAAAATTGGTTTAAGCAAATCATATTTTTCAATTTAAATATGAATATAATAACTAAACGTCTAAAATAAATGAATTAATTTAAAAAAATATTGAAACTAAGTTTTTAATTCAATAATTCTAAGGCATTAAATGGGCTAGGAAAATCACATCATTATCGCTTAAATAAAAATCACATTTTTTCGAGATGGCGCTCTATGGGTTAATGGAAGTGGTTATGTTATACATCGTTTGAAAGCTTTCCAAAAACATTTTCGAATGATATATAAAAACTAAAATTTTGATAGATAATGCGAAGATATTCTAAATGAGAAAAAATAATTTTGACACCAAACAATTTTAAATTAAGTTTGCTACACCTGGTTAAAATATTATGAAAATCGCAGCCGTTTAGAGTCGGTAAGTTATGCCAAAAAATGTATTCATTTTTTTTAGATCTGAATGTGGGTTTTTCATATAAAATGTTCCGGAACAGAATTTTTTTAGTTTATCGCGTTAACTACAAAGCGTAAATGTAAAACAATATTTTTTAATATTTAATAGAAATAATATAATTGTTATATTAAGTCGGTACATGCATACCAATTATTTATTATTTATATAAGAATATTTGTTTACAAAATGCTTGGTATTTTCAGATTTTTTACATAAATTATTAAAAAAACTAACGAAGTTTTTCTCTGATTTAACGGAAATTTTTAAATATAAAAATGTAAACAATAACCAACTCTGACATCAGTGCGTACCACCTTATGTGAATTCGCCTTGGTGATGGCAGTACGCCAACAATAACATTTTACATGTATCATGATACAATTAATAAGGTAGCCTCGTCCACACAGCTGATCATCAGCTGTTACAATCTTATCTGTAAAAATTCCTGTTTGCTTACATTAAGAAAAAATCGCAAAAGTTGTAAAAAATATTAAAAAGTGAAGAAAATTATGTTTTAAAAGAGGTTCAATCGTGATTAAATGTCTTTGTTTTCCTTCTCCCTTGATAAAATAAGAAAATCTTTTGCTCCGGCATACGTTCCAAGTCAGATTCAACAATTTTTAGCACGATCAATTACTTTTCACAAAAAGCACGTTTTATTCGCAAAATTTGTCTTCCCAATAGTTATAGTTATGATTTTCAGGCATTCGACGTTTATTAATTTATTATATTAATAGTTAAAATTTAAAATATTTGCTAAAAACTCATATTATTATTGTGTTTATTTGTTGATTTTTCATTCTCCGCATGCAGTTTATTTTTACAGATGGGATTATTTCACAAAAACAAATCGCCTGTTGTTTTATATTGTTGTACTTGTTGTAGCGACGAGGCTACCTTATTAAGTGTACACTCATGGTATATTAATTATAAGGTAGTGTTCAAAGTATATTAATAAAGTAGCGACATCTCTTGTTGTACAACAACCACATATATTTTGTTTTTGGAATAATTTAAGATTGTGTCAAAATAAAATTTCCTTGAACAACAATGTGAACAAAACATAAATAAAAAATATTACTTTTAAGTTAAAAATATTAACAATTTAATTATATTATTATATATTATACAATTTATTACACTTTTAAACTACTTTAAAACCACTTTTAATTCACTTTTTCAACTTTTCACAAATTTTAACAAATAGCAAAACACAATTTAAAAATGGCGACGTAAACAATGTTAACAATTTTCAAAACAAACTTTGACAACTTGCTTCATTTATCTAGTTTAAAAAAAATAGTCAGCTGTTCAAGTGATGCTACTTTATTAATATACTTTGGTAGTGTTAACAGAGCAGCTGATTGTTTTTTGCTGAAACACTTTTGATTTTTTTACATGTATTTTGACAGTGTGCTGGTACTAAGTGTTCGAAATTTTATTGTTTATAAATTTATTTTTTAGCTATATTTCGCGCAGTCGGAAGATCAAAAACTGTTTTCTGTTGTATTGTATTTGTCTGTAACAAACATAATAATTATTCAGAAGACTCAAAAATGACTTTAATATGATTCGAAAATAGCTCCAAAACGACTTTTAATTCGGCTCATTAATGACTCAAAAAAAAATTAAAAAATGAGTCAGAACTCATCAGAAGTGGGGTTATTGAACGACACTTTTGGAAGAGTCGCTGGTAGGGTACCATTTTCTCCAGACGAAAATAAAATGAGCGCATATGTGATCATTTTAATCGAGCAGAAAAGTCATAAATGATCAAAAATGTGATCAAAAATTTCAAAAAATTTCATCGCTAAGACAGTAATTAGCGTTAAAGTCATTTTCTGAAGGGGACTTTATATGGGGGGTAGGGTCAATTATGGACCGATCCTCACAAACATCGCTATACTCGTACTTTTAAAAGATATGCCCGTTAAAGCTCTTTTTGGGGGGTCCACTTGTATGGGGGCTATACGCAAACGTGGACCGATATTTCAATACCAAAAAAACCTTACCTATAGAGAATATTTGTGGACTTCCGTTCGGACCCTATCGTGCTTTCAACAGACAGACGGACGGACATGGCTAGATCGTCTTAAAAATTAATAAGGACCCAGAATATATATACTTTTGTGTGGACCAATGTTTCGATGTGTTACAAACGGAATGACAAAGTCAATAAACCCCCATCTTTTTTGATGGTGCGTACAACAATATTGTGTAATTTGTTAGCAGTAAGCTGCCGCGGGCTGGACTAAACTTACTTTTAATTCCCAAACAATAACCTACCTTAAAATCAAGGTGAATTTTAAATTCTTTTAAATTGTTTGAACTTTTTGTGTTAAATTTACCTTAATTTAATATTATTTTACCAGTTTGTCAAGATACTTTGATATTTAAGTCACATTTTAACATCCTGGACCGGGTTGAGTTGCAAAAAATTTTAATATTGCTCGAAATCTGGCTCAAAAATCGGTCGATTGCCATTATCTATGAGTGGATCTAAAACGTTTTCTGCTGGAAATCTTCTTTAAAACTAATTGTATATAAAATTTCACAATGAAAAGTAATTTCTTTCACTATCTGCATCTTCTATTACTTTCTTGGAGCACCCAATATTTCAACAATTTGTCTATAGCCCTTTCCTAAATCATGGAGTGTTTTTATCGTTTTTCTGCTGTATCGCCTGTAATGTTTGCCTCTGCCCCTATTTGTACTCAAACATCACTGTATATACATTTTATCAACATATTTATTAATGTTTTGACTGTATTCCGAGGGTGCTTTGTATGGGGGCTAAGTAAAATCATGAACCAATGTTTTTTTATTTGAGATACTACACATCAAATTCTAACGGGTAGTTTTTGAGAAAATTTAGTTTTCAATACAAAACAAGTAAGAAATTATAGTCGGGCGAGGCCGACCATATAATACCCTACACCTTTGACAAAAATATGATGTGATTTAGTTGCCATAATAAAGCATTTAAGTTGAATTGTACCTTGCCTAGATATACATACGTAAGCCCTTTATTGTTGAATAAAATTGTGGACATTTAAGTGAAATTTTGATGGGGGCTTTTTATAGGGGCTAGGGTCATATGAGAACCTATTATTATGGAATTCGTGAGGGTCATCAAGTCTTGTATACAACTTGGTTTTTGCATCTCGAGATATGAGCATATTAAACATAATTATGAATTTAAAAGCCCTATTCGGCGGGTTCAGTTGTATGGAGGCTAGGTGAAATAATGGATCGATGTAAACCATTTTCAACAGGATTCGTCTACGTTACCATAAAAGATCATGTGCTAAATTTCATTGAATTATCTCCAAAATTGCGACCTGTAGTTTGATTACAAGGGTTAAAAGCCCTATTCGGGGGTTCAGTTGTATGGGGGCTAGGTGAAATAATGGACCGATGTTAACCATTTTCAATAGGCTTCGTCTACGATACCATAAAAGATCATGTGCCAAATGTCATTGAATTATCTCCAAAATTGCGACCTGTAGTTTGATTACAAGGATTACAAGCCCTATTGGGGGATTCAGTTGTATGGGGGCTAGGGGAAATTATGGACCGATCTTAACCATCTTAATCCCTGGGACAATAGACGATCATGTACCAAATTTCATTGAATTATCTTCAAAATTGCGACCTGTAGTTTGATTACAAGGTTTACATGGACGGACATAGCTAAATCGACTCAGAAAATGATTCTGAGCCGATTGGTATACTTTAAGGTGGGTATAGGACCAATATTAATGTGCGTTACAAACATCAGCACAAACCCAATATACCCTCCCCACTAAAGTGGTGTAGGGTGTAATAAAGTCGTTTCTATTATTTTTTCAACCACTGCATAACTGTATATATTTAAGCTTCACGCAATATTTTTGAAATTGTGATATCATACCTTTTATGACAGTTTTTGGAACAGCGCTAATATTGGCGTAATTATTTTGTTAAAATTTCAACTCCTTCATTTGCATATCTGCGGCCAAAATACCGATTTTGGGCGACATTTTTTATAGTATTTGCACCATTTGTCTCAGCAAAAAGCATACTTTGATTATGCACAAAGAAAAACATTTTTTGAAATATTTTTTGAAAAAAGTGCATCTTTGGATAATACTAAATGCACTTTTGAAGCATTATAAAAGTGTGAAATTAAGCTCATTCTTATTGATTTTTCCTATAAAATCAATTATTAAAGCATGATTTCCTATAAATTCTACAGTTTCTGCTCTGTAAAAAATGTCGCTCAAAATCAGTGGGCTCAATATACACCCCCATAGGAATTAAATGCAAAAATTCGTATATCTGAGAAACTATTATAGCTAATATCCTTAAATTTTGCAGGAACGACTTTTGCATTCATATGAATATTTAGGTAGAAAATTTGCGGACTAACAATAGGGCGCATGTCAGCCCCATATGAATTATTAAACAGAACAGTTCGTATATCTGGGAAATAATTAGAGTTATAAACTTCAAAGAACGAAGAACTTTAACGTCCATATGGACATTTCGGAGAAAAATGGGTAAACTTTCATTTGGGGGTCTTGGGATCTTTCATATGACTAAAATAAAAAAAATCGTATATCTAAGAAACGATCAACTCTAAAATCCATGTGAACATTCGGGTAATAAATTGGCGGACTAGCAATAGCTCCCTGGTACCTCACATACTAATTAAATACAAACATACGCTTGTATATGAAATTATTAGAACTAGAATCATCAAATTTTGCACGAAGAACATTGACTTCTATGTGAAAATTTGGATTATAAATTGGCGGACCCATATGAATTAAATACAAAAATTCGTATATATGGGAAACTATTAGAACTAGAATCCTCAAATTTTGCACGAAGATCTTTGACATTCATGTGAACATATAGGGAGCGGTTTTTCATTACCATATGAATTAAATACAAAAATTCGTACTTTTGGGAAACTATTAGATTATTCATAGGTTACATTAAAATTCAAATTGACGTTTGGAAAAAATTTACGAACTTGGAGAGGCATCTCCCATATGAAGTAAACACTAAAAAACGTATAGGGAAACCATTACAGCTAGAATCTTTATTTATATTGTTTTTAGGGTAGCAAAGCACACTGGGTATAGCTAGTGTTTAATAAAAAATTAATTACTTTCCGAAAGAGCCTCTTTTTGGGAATGTATTCTTTGATTTTAAATATGAGTTTTTTTTATAAATATTTGCCCATTAATCTCCTAAAAGGGATAACTGACCACGGATGCCATTCTGTGGACTTGTACCTTCACTTCAAATACTTTGGTAAATGTTGAAAATATTGACCTCTACATATTCAGGGGAATGTGTTAGCACTGATCCAGCATTATATAGTTACTATCATCTTATCAGCAGAAAATATAATTAGGGTATATTTCAACTGTAAGGGTAAATTTACCGTATGGGAGCAGTTTTTCGATGATCTTGCGGTGTTATCCAAATATAAATATTTATATGCTGATTTCATATAAATCTAATAATCTTTAACTTTTGAACAGCATTTGTTAAGGGAAGCGGTTCCCTTACTCCTACTCACCTGTGTACTTGGTAGAGGTGCCTAGTAAATACATACAGAAATGTTTAAAGCACAAAATATAAATATGTAATGTTGTTATATTATTCTGAAAACGTATTATACTTAACTTTTGTAATAAAAATGAAGAACTAAAAAATCTTACTTGTGTTTATACAATACTTTTCGCTTAAAGTCTATTCCTCTTAAAGACCAAAAACGGATATAAGCCAAGACGATCCTATTCACTTGCAGGTTTTTCGTATAAATTTTCTTTGCATGCAAAACTAATATCGTATAGAAAAAAATTACATATAATCCACCCATTTTCTAATACTTTTTTTAAATAAACTGGCAAACTAATTTTTTTAACAATAATATGTAAAGATTTTTGTTTAAACTATTGATTTTATTTAAATTAATATTTGATAAAATTTTAAATAAACTTTTATTTTGTTAAAAAAAAGTAGTTTTATTCAAGAAAGTACATATTTTGTATATGGTCCAAAATGTATTATATCAGGTTTTAGTTGTAGTCCATAAAGTGGCCTAAAAAAAATTTGGTTATTCGCTTAGTCCACAAAAATTGTGCAACTGTAGTTGTGGGCTATAAGCGATTTGTAGGCCTCATGTCAGAAATTATAGCCACATCTTCAAATCCTGCATTTTTAAATGTAGTAATTATTTTGAATAGTAAATTTTTATCCAATTTTGTATCGAAATAAAAAAAATCTTGTTAACCCCCTTCCGGATAAAACTTGCACGTAATTGGCAGGAGGACGTATACCGGATGATATACGTCTGAAACTAAAAATTTAATGGAGAATAACTGCGTTTTTAGTTTTTCATTTCGTGATCCTGTGCCCTTTTTGAAGGACTTCAAAGTTTTAAAAAGTGTTATAGGGTTGCCAGTTTTAAAATTAAAGTGAAAAATGCCAGTTCTCACTCTCGTGGACCTTCTTTTACGTGTTTACAAAATTTTGTCAAAATCGAAGACTGTTAGAAAAATCTTTTAAATTTAAAATGGAATTCCTCAATAATAAAACAAAATAAGTGACGGGTGTATACTCATTTTTGACGCTCAGTGTATAATGCATCTGTGCTACTAACATTCGGCAGTTTAAGGAACTAAAAATTTAATGGAGAATAACTGCGTTTTTAGTTTTTCATTTCGTGATCCTGTGCCCTTTTTGAAGGACTTCAAAGTTTTAAAAAGTGTTATAGGGTTGCCAGTTTTAAAATTAAAGTGAAAAATGCCAGTTCTCACTCTCGTGGACCTTCTTTTACGTGTTTACAAAATTTTGTCAAAATCGAAGACTGTTAGAAAAATCTTTTAAATTTAAAATGGAATTCCTCAATAATAAAACAAAATAAGTGACGGGTGTATACTCATTTTTGACGCTCAGTGTATAATGCATCTGTGCTACTAACATTCGGCAGTTTAAGGACCCCATTAATATTGGTTGCATCATTTGCATTAAAATACGAGGTTGGAATTTGTGTAGGGCCTTACTTTGATATCGGGATTAATAAATTATTTAACAAAATGCAATTAAGAGCATTTAAAAAAATTACCACATAATTCATTTGTATACGCCAAAAAATTATTTACTCCTTTTATTGGCTCATGAGAAGGTAGTACATTTGGCTTTAAACGTGCGCGTTTAGAGTTTTGATGAAGCTCAATGTAATCGTTGTTAACAAAATGATACATACAAATCCTGGTGTTTTTCTTCAACACAACGCCACAAGCTGTACTTCATTCGTTAATTTTTTGTTCAGGACATTTTAAAAACCTTATATTCTTATGTTTAAATGAACATTTACACACCGCACATTACACAAGTAAATTTCTTGTTATACATATGGTTTAATACAAAGTATAACAAGTAGTCCGACTCTTTGACAGCAGTACCTAACTCTAAGCATGTGTTAGTGAAAATGTACCTAACTCTAAATATGTGTTGGTAACAAAAATGTATATGTGTTGGTGCATTCACACAGAGTTTTATAAAAAAATTACAATTTTAAATTTGTTTGAATTTTCAATACCAAAAATTGAAACTCTGTTTGTAAAATTAAATTCAACAACAACAAAAATGAAATGTCAATAATTAAAAAAACAAAATTTTTTCCAGTTCAAGCAAATTAAACAAAATTCTTAATGAAAAAAGCTTGAAAACTATTTAAAAAAATGCAGTTTTTTTGTGGATAAGTGCAATTTCTCGTACGATGCCTAAAAGTGGTCAAAAAAGTAAGGTGAACATTTGAGTGATTTGACAAGTTTAATTTTCTCACAAGAGAGCCGTATTCACACGGCACTCGTACATGTGAGAGAGTAATTTCCCATATGTGAGAGTCGGACTACTTGTTATACTTTGGTTTAATAGTTAATTGATTTCTTCACAAAAATATTTAACATTTAATTTTTAATTTTTGATGTTTTATTTTTCATTTGTCTGACAATTCAAAGCATACAAAATTTAGAACATACTTTTCTACTACCTTGTACTGTTATATTATTATTCCACTTATCTTTCTAGTGGATATTCTATACTACAACAAATATTCAATATTTCAAGTCCAAAATTTGCACAAAAAACGATTCGGACACAATTTTTATAACACACACTCACACACATTTTTTTACAATAATTTCTTTATCGAAAACCTTTTTATTTCAATTCCAAAATTTGCACAAAATACGATTCGGACAAAATTTGTATAACACAAACACCCATTTTTTTACAATAATCCTAATATATATTATAAATTTCTTTGTAAGTTTGTTTATTTCTTTGTGCGTCAATGACGCATAAACGGATGAAACGATTTTCTTCAAATTTGGAACATAGAAAGATATACATATGTCTGGAAGCGTCAATAGGCTATATTACTTTTCGAAAATTGGACTAGAAAAAAAAAATGGGTGAAAACGACGAAAAAAGGGCAAAATTGGTACTTTTGTGCATAAAAACTTGTTTGTCTATTCTAATGCGAAAATATTTTCGAATTAGCATTCTAAAGTGTCAGAAATATGTATTAGCAAAGTTGCGTAGCGAAAGTTGTAACAAAACGGGTATAAAAAATTGGGAAAAGGCCGAAAAACTGGTAAAATCGGTATTTTTGTGCTTGAAAACTGATTTTTGTTTACTCTAACGCGAAACTTTTTTCGATATAACTATCTAAAGTGTAAAAAATTTGTATTAGCAAAGTTCCGTTGCGATAGTTTGACCAAAGCGGGTAAAAAATGGGGGAAATGATAAAAAACGGGCAAAATTACTGTTTTTGTCCTTAAAAAGATTTTCTAAAGCTAAATACTTTCGATTTAGCTTTTAAAGTGTCAGAAATATGTATTGGGAAAATTCGTTGCGAAAGTTGGACCTGAAGGGGAAATAGGAATGTGGGTATTTTAAACTTAACGGGTAAAAACGGGTAATTATGTGTAGTTTAGGTACTTTTTCGGAAATATGCAAATACTTGAGAAGTATTTTGCTGTATTCAGTCAAAAGGTATATTTTAGAAAAATTAAATTGGGTAAAAAGCATAGAAAAGGTATACATAGAACTGAAACTGAGTATGACAAAACCTAAGTCTGCTGTCAAAGACCTAAGTCGTGAGAATGTATTAGTTGAAAAATATGTAACCCAACAAACACAAACTCTTTCGTTTAAAAAGTTTTTATATTTTTGTTTGATATTATATTTCGATATTTTATGAAATAATGGTTTGAATTAGCCATTTTTATTCAATATCAGTTGACCAATGTAAGAAAGATCTTCATTAAAAATTATTTTTAATTTTAAATAAACTCTTTGTGGTTGCTGGGTTGAGTCAATATTGACACTTGAAAATAATATTAAAAAAATAAAAACGATTGAAAAATTTGTTTTTTTTCTGAAAATGTTTTCAATAATTTTATGGGAAAACATAACTTTTAGCAGTGTTTATTGCAGCAGCAGGGGCTATTTTGCCAAAGGAATTGTGCTAATGCTGAAATTAACGCTTGATATGAACGATTATTGTTAATTTCAAAGCAGCCCAAATGCAGTCAAAATACACCCTACACCACACTAATGGGAACGGTATTTTGTTTATGTCTTAAAGTTTGTAACACCTGCGTCGATGTAATGATGTAATCCGCCCATAAATTAGCCTATTGAACTTTTTTGTAAGCGGTACATGCTATACAAGAATAGGGTATTTATAAAATTCGACTCAACAAATTTTATATATTCGAAATTTTGACTATATATTGTTATAATGAGTAGTACATTCATTAATTAAGCAAACATCAATCTCTTGAATATAACTTCTACATTAAAAAATACTAAATAACTTATTGCTACTTACTCGCAATGTGGTAGGGTATGATGTATTCGGATACATTTTGTACTTTCATATTTTTGTTATTTTATGTAAACAAAAATAAAAATACTCATACAATTGTATTAAATTCACACAGAACCTGTACATGTGAGAGAGTAATATTTCTTATTCTCAGTCTCAGTTCTATTTATTTTTCTATGGTAAAAAGTGGAGTTTCGTGTTTTTTCTACATATTTATTCTACAATTGATGCAACATTAAACAACATAAATTTGGGAAGTCTGTATTTAATAGGGAAAGAGGGAAATGTTTTGCATTTTTGGCACTTTTTTCATACATTTTTTAAGTGTTGCCATAACTCAATGATATCTAAATTGTAGCTTTATAAAATAACAAGAAATACATTTGTGAATAATGGCTGGGCCAACTTTAAGAAATTTTAAACAGAGATATATCTTTAATTAGAAGTTTCGATTGGTTATATCTTTATTCCAAAAAATCAGAAAGGGACGAAATACGGAACGCGGTAAAATTATTATTTTTTTAAATGAAGAAACAAAAGTAATTTCTACTTACATATATATTTACCCCCTTATTCACAAACAAAATTTTTATTTTATAAACTGTTTATAAATTAGAATAACGGTTTATAAATGGAATAAAAAAATGTTGTTTGTGAATAAGGGGTTTAAAATTTTAATTAGTAATAAATTTAAATTAAAAATTAAATTAAATTTATAAATATCAATATTTTTGACAAATTAAACTGCAAAGGAAATATTTGTATTTTTGATACATTTTGTGATGCAATTACGTTTTATTATGACAAACGACTGAATCGAATTTAATGAAATTTGAACCACACACTTTACGGTTTTGGGAAGCTTTAATAGGCATTTTTCGAACTATGATTCAGAAAGGGGAAATATTAGTACATACCTTTTCAATGTCAATGATTTTGTGTAGAAGGATACGGAAGAGATCGTCTAAACACAATATGTAATGAAACCTTCACACATTGAGAGAAAATACGGATGGAAAACGTTCTAGAACGTTCTCCGAAAAGAGCGCACCAGAAGCAACGGTGCGGGCATTGCATATATAATACCGCTAGAGACCAAAACCCTGAAGTTCAAGGTATTGCAGTCAGATCCGGGGAAACCGACCTAGAGCTCGATAATGTCTGCATTCCGCTAGTAGCCAGTTGTCAATCAGGCTTCCTTCCCGACATTAGGACCTTACTAGAAGGCGATAGGGGAAGTCCAGAGGGGCGCGTCACTGGCGGAACAAATTGACGAATCTACCTTCTGCACACTAAATGATGATGCCTCCACACGGATTATGGGTAACTGCGCCAGCTCTCCAGACATTACAATAGCGAGCCCTGGTCTGATAAACTATGCAACCTGGAGAGCAGTAGTTTTTCTACCCTCAGACTACTTACCCATAATCGTTTATCTGGATCGACTCAATGACCAAATCTACATAAACCAAAAGAAAGCAGACTGGCTTGGCTTCAGAGAATTCACTGATCGTATCTTCAATGATCTTCCAGCTCTTAGCAACGTAATCCAAGCAGAGAGAAAATTCCGCGAAACTGTCATCGCAGCAGCAGCCCGCTTTATTCCTGCTGGTCGACTATCCGAAGTGCGGCCGCAATTCTCAGCAGAGGCAGCGAGACTAGCAGACGAGAGCGATGACATCCGAGGTACCAACCCCGACCCACATATCGTCCAGATCATCTGAAAAACTGCAACTTAAGCTCTGTTGCAGTTCTTCAGATAGACCACAACTCTAAGTTGTGGTATACAGTTCTGTCTCTCTCCAACCCGTCGAAGAAGGATGACAGGGTCGCGATTAAGTTTGCAGACACCACTATTTCCGACCCTGAACGGTGCTCGCGTGCATTTTGCCGGCTTTTTATTGAGCACACATAGAGAGATGGCGAAACAAAGTGTTGTTCGGAAACTCCGCAACCGTCCCGTCCCAGACGTTCCACAACCCTTCACCCCTTCTGAAGTTGCAGAGGTTGTCAAAGCTGCCAAACCATCTAATGCGATTGGCCCCGACGGCATATCCATGCTGATGCTGAAACACCTTGCCGAACGTGCAAACGGGTAGACAATGGATTTTAATCAGTCAATGAGCAGCCTGATAATACCGGTATTATCCGATACTGAAACCAGGGAAGAACGCGACAGAGGGTCAATCCTACAGGCCGATTTCCCTCCTGTTACCAGTCGCGAATACTCTTGAGACGCTCCTCCTCCCCCAGCTGTCCTGCTAACTAACAGCAGCTCGCCACCAGCATGGATTCCGTAAGATGCACATCACCACCTCAGCATTAACCGCCACTCAGATCTCACAGGGCTTAAACCAGCAGAGGCCTTGCGTAAGGACACTCCTAATGGCGCTAGACTTAGAAATCCTTCTATAAAATTTTAATTTTCCCGTTTATATCATTATTATAGCAATAGCAAAACGAACAACAACAACGCTAAACGAAATAAACACACAAAAAAAAACAAAATACACAAGACAGTAAAACCAACAGACATCCAAACATACGAAACGAAATACACAAAAAACAAAAACAAAATACACAACGCAATGAAACCAACAGACATCCAAACATACGAAACTGAATACACCAAAAAACAAAAACAATATACACAAGGCCCTTTTAAACCACTTTAAATTCACTTTTTAATTTTTTTTACAAATTTTAACAAATAGAAAACACAATTGAAAAATGGCGACATAAACAATTTTTGACAACTTGTTAGATCTAAGTCAGATAAATAAGGTTGTTGTTATTCCGATTACTGATCTAAGGAGTAAATTTCTGGTATATAATTTAAGAAACATTGAATAATTTATCTATAGTTCTGAACTAAAATATTTGGTATCAAACTTAATTTGAATTTCTTAGATGGTCTTCAAAAGTTACACAAATAACATTTTTATATGCTATTTCCAATTGATATTTCTTTCTCTTTCTCTCTCACACAAAATCAAAGGTTTCCTTGTCGAATTGGTCAAAATGGTAGTACCAAGTCAGATAAATAAGGTTGTTGTTATTCCGATTACTGATCTAAGGAGTAAATTTCTGGTATATAATTTAAAAAACATTGAATAATTTATCTATAGTTCTGAACTAAAATATTTGGTATCAAACTTAATTTCAATATCTTAGATGGTCTTCAAAAGTTACACAAATAATATTTTTATATGCTATTTCCAATTGATATTTCTTTCTCTTTCTCTCTCACACAAAATCAAAGGTTTCCTTGTCGAATTGGTCGAAATGGTAGTACCAAGTTTTTAATGCAATAATTTTCTCTTAAGTTTTTTGTAATACAACTATTTATATTATGCCTTTGCTCCATTTTAGGTTTTAAAGAGTTCAATTATTTTGTTGTTATTAATTTCGCCCAGAAAAAGTGTTGATTTAAACCAATGTTCATTGGTTTACTATTCCGATGAGTCTGAACATAATATTAACGGATTATGCATGAAAAAGTCTACTGTGAGAATACTAATAAATTATTCAAGTGCGGGTTGTTATGATTTACACGTATTCCTTATGTATCGCTATTGACAATTTATCTTGTATGAGACGCACATTCTATGTATTAAATATTTTTGCCAACAATATCCTTAATAGTATAAAAAAAGCAAGGAACAGGATCTTAAATTATCAAATGAAGCGTATAATTATTCCTATCCCTCCTACATGTGCCTCTGTTATAAAAAATTATGGATATGATATGATTTTTTTTTTATTAAAAATTAATTTTAAAAGTATGAATTAAGAAGTTGCTTTAGTTTTGACCAATTGATATTGAGTATGAATTCCTTTTTGTGTTCTTAAATCATATGTATGCATTAAAACTAGGTTTTTTTGCATTATTTTATAGCTAACAAATTATATTATCTAAAACAAAACAAATTTTCACCGTAGAAAATTTTATAGACCATTCCCCATAAATTTTATATCAGTTGCTTTAGTTTTGGCCACCAGTGTATATAGGACCAGTAAAATTTGGTCATGTATTGCAACTAGTTGTATAGCTCCCAAGTCAAAAGTCCACTTTTTAGATATTTTTTTTTAATTACTTTTTGCTGCTTGCTAGATAATAATGCAAAAAAAAAATAATAATAATAACAAAAATAAATAAAAATAAACAAAGAACTATTATCTCTAAGGACTTCTTACGATAATAGTGCATGCATGCAACTCTAACAACTATCATAAGTAGTTAACAAGATATTGCAATAGTCATTGGTCAAGAGACATGGAAAATTCTATGATAAGAAATTAATTTAAATTAACAAAATGGGCCAAACTAATACTTTAAACAGCAATCTAGACCATTGGAATTGTATATAAAATACAATAAAACAGCAAAACAAATCTATTCAACAAATACATTTTAAGTTAATCAAACGTCAACTCTCAAAGCAAATATTTTTTGTAACTAATACGAGCAAATTTAATGTTCGTCAAAGAATAATCATGATTTTAGACAATAAATCAGAAGCTCCTGCTTACTTAAACAAGGATTTTTTCAAAGCCGCATTAGAGGATGGTTTACGCGAAAAACAAATTGAAATTAAAAAAATTATTTTTATAGAGTCAAATGGCGGCGGAGAGAATTATTGCAGCAAAATTTACCGTGCACGGGCATTATATCGTAGTATTAAACATCACTCGGATAAAGAAATTTCATTAATTATTAAAAGCATAGCTATTACGCCAGCTACACAATTTTTAGATGATCTAGATGTGTTTTTAAGAGAGAAGATATTTTATTTAGACGTTTTGGGAAAATTGGAATTATTGATTACTGATGGTTCCAAATTTGGAGCAAAGTAAGTAAAACTTTTCTTTTAGCCTTAACTAATTGAACAATTAATATTGCCATTTGCACCTTATTATTAAAAACCGATAGGTTTAGAATATTTAATACATATTTATGAATAATGGTTTGTGAATATGAAAAATAAAATTGCCAGATACAAAATTTCAAAGCATAATTGGAAAAAATTATGCTTTGAAATAAATTATGTATGTAGGTAATTGCATAAAATTTTTAAATAAAAATTGGGATTTTGAACATAATCATCTCCGATTTCGACAATATAAGTTTTTTTAATAAACAATTTATTTATTTTTTTAAATTTTTATTGTGCTGATTTTTTTGAGATCACCCCCTATAAACCGCATTTAAGAGTATATATTAATGCTCTGAGTTATAACTAAATCAAAAAGGGTTAAAAATTTAAAGTGATCGAAATGTCTGTGCAATGACCCAGTTATGAATGATATTAAAATAACAGTCAACCACTTGTTTAATCAATAATAGTCGAATTAATAATAATAGTCGAATTACTGGTCGTTTTAGAATCTTTTTCGAAACATATTTTAGCAATTTTTGAGTCTTTTCTGAGTCATTTTTATGTATGTTACAAACAAATACAATAATACAGAAAATATTTTTGATCTAAATAAATTTTCAAAAAATCTTAATAATTTACCGCAAAAATCACATTTTCTTTTTCATATTACAATATTAATACACTTTCGCTTGTATTAAAAAAATTCTTATTTTGGTTTTAATGCACACAATAGTTAAAGCACACTTAAGCCTTAAATACCATTAATAAAAATGTCATATTCATAAAGAAATAATAAACCCACATTAACTATCGTGCTGTTTTTTGTTAAACTGGACAGCACTGTACAATTTGGCTGTCATTTTATGTGTTAGTGTTGCGTACAATTAGGATAAAATATTCGTTGATTCAGTGTTCTTAATTTTATATTTCTGTTCATAATAGATTTTTTACAATAAAAACGAACTTTTAAGAAAACGTATAACGTTTTTTTGTTTTTTTTTTTTTTTTATTTTTTTTATTGTAATGCTATTATTATATTTTTTATTATTATTGAAAGTACGCGATAAATATTTGCGACAAAATAAACATCACTATTGCACACTTTATAATTTTTACTTATTTTTATTGCAATTTTTGATAAATTTTTGCAAATATTGATAAATTTCTTTGATTTTAAATTGGTTAATAAACCTAAAATAAGTTTTTATTAATACAGCTGTTACTATGTATTTAATAATACAAAATTTTCCAAATAAGCTTTTTGTGAACTTTAAGAAAAAAAATTATTCAAAGTACTAAAAATAATAAAATAGTAATTTAAATTTAGTGCTTCCTAGATACAGCGGTACAAGGGTACACAATTTAAAAATTGACCGAAATTCATATAAAATTTTAAAATGAAATTCAAGGTACTAAATATAATGATGCGTAGCCCTACCCCCCGTATAAAGCATCTTTCGGAAAATCAGTTTTAGAAAAATTTTGTATTAAGAAAAAGATCAATAACGTCGTTGTTAACGGATTTTTAAAGCAATGTTGCGTTTTACTCCTAAATAATCATGGGTTTCTAATCAATTAATAAATAGTACGGTTATTATATAAAATACTTTCAAAAAGCTTCTCCAAACGATGGTTCAGATTCAACTAAGTTACTGCCTTATAAGTGCTTAAAGATACGAAAAGCCGGTTTTTTACCCGTAAAATACCGGTTTTTGGAGATGTTTGGCAAATTTCAAAAACATATTCTTGTTCTACTCGGATCCACCTTTCAGAAAAATAGTATCACTTCCCAGGTGTTTCAATTTTTGTTTATTTTGTCTCACTGCGTTATTCAACACCAAAATATGCCTCGAGAAAACGTCATTCAATATAGTAGAATTTTTCTTTTTATAACCAATGTCTTCCAGGCTGCCTATTATCATATCATTATGGTTTAACTTTAAAATATTGATATCTGGTTAAAAATTATTTACGATGATCTAAATAATCTCAAGACCTAGGACTTAGAGTGTTACTGTAGTGGACAACATAAGCGGGGAAGTTATTAGTAGTAAAAACTGAAATCCACTGTATTGAATGGCGGCAAATTATGGAAATTACAAATACAGTGCTGTGCAAAATAATAGGCTGTTAAAAAGGAAATATATTTGTTTTGATATATCTCTCGTAAAAATGATAATTTTAAAAATATTTTGGTACCATCGTTTTTGGTATTGTCAGTACTATTCATTTTCATTAAAAAATTATGATAATTAATAGAAACAATCCTAGAAAATTCGATTCTTTAACTATTTCAAAAATCGTGTTTCGGGATATTCTATTTTTTTACTTTTTGAAAAAATAGTTTTACCGGTTTTAAAGCCAGGTGAAATGCAGTAAATCTATCAAATAAATACATGTATTCATTAGTTTTCACTTTTACACGAATATAGAAAGATTATTATTTATCGGCAACTGGAAAAATCAGGAATTATATTGAATTTTGTACCCTACCATTACAATTTATATTATGTGAGTCAGGTAATCTTAGTAAAAACCAAAAATAATAGTACTTAGCTTAAATGAGTCCAATAGACTCAAAACCACTTCCAGAGTTGATTAATGTTAATTACAGACTATTATAGTCCAAGAAACATGGAACATATTAACAGTGATATCTACAAGAGTATATACTGACCAACTTTTTCGGAAAATTTTGACCCTAGTTATAGAAAATGGACGAAATGGAAGATCTAGGTAATTGAATTAGAAACAGAAGAGCGATCCCAAAAATATATTTTGGAATGTTTAACATTTTTATTTTTAGATATCTCAAGGGGTCTATTAAATCCCGATATTAAATTTTGATTTGTGAAGTCCAAGATTCGCACAAAAAAAAAAAAACATTCGGACAGAATTTTTGTAAAGTTGTATGGTCACACGTCAAAATGTTGACACTGTATGTATGAAAATAGTTCTTATAATGATGTTTTTATTTCAGATGCTTATACACAACACGTGAACCGATGCAAACTATTGTTTTTGACGATTTAACACAGTATGGATATAAATTAGCCAATCGTCAAAATGGTTTGAATGAAGAACATTGCATCGTTACTCTAAAGAAATTGGCAAAATTTCATGCTTCATCCATGTTTTTACTTAAAAGGGTAGGTAAAAATTATTAACTATATTAACAATATCATTAGAATTAAACAATTATGAATTATTACATATTTCCCAAGGATGGAGGTATTAGAGATCACTTCAGAACTGGAATGCTAGATGAAAACTATGTTCGTACTAGTAAAAGATTTATAGATTTCATGACATTATTATTGAGAACTTTGGCGGATTTAGTTAAGACTTGGGAGGGCTACGAAAATATATCGGAGAAACTGCATAGACACTGTGATCATTTAATTGAAAACTTGGTTCAAACAGGCAAAGAAAAGCCCGGTGAATTATTAGTTTTAAATCATGGCGATTTATGGGTTAACAATTTTTTATTTAAATACGCTGAAAGTCGACCAGAAAAACCCATTGATGTCTTATTTGTGAGTTACATTTATTTTTAAAAAGGAAACTAATGCCTTATAAAACACTTTCGTACAGGTTGATTTTCAAAATAGTTTCTTTGGAAGCCCAGGCTGCGATATAAACTTTTTTTTGAATAGCAGCGTTCAACTGGATGTGTTAATAAATCGTCGGGACTTTTTAATTGAATCATACTATGAAACTTTGCGAGATTCATTGAGAAGTTTGTACTATAACCATATTCCAACGATGGATGATATAAAAATTGAAATATACTCACGAGAACTATATGGCTTTTTTGCATCCTACGCCTTTTTACCTATGGTAGCAATGAAGAAAGAAGATTCTCTGGACAACAGTATTGAAGCATTTGCAAATAAAGAGTTTGCGGCTAAAAAGGTTAAACTTATGTTTACTTCTAACCCTAGAACAACAGATACTTTAAAGTACACCTTAAAACGCTTCGACGATTTGAAAATATTTGAATAATATTATGATTTAAAATAATAAATAATTTGAAATTAATCACGGCTTAAAAAAACAATATATGTATATTATTGATATTAATAAAATGAAAAAACATATGTATATTAATATATGGGGAATTTTATGTCAAGTGACCCAACTCAAAAAATCTATTTCGACTATTGGATAGTAGGTCAGACAAAATTTTCAGCTCTATCGGTCAAGATCTGCCGGACTTATCCATCAAAGATGGACATTCTGGTCATGCAGGTTTTTATTGAAATGAAAATTGTCCAAAGGAGTTCAGATAGCTATTTTTTCATTATTTTTTTAATTTTTTTCTCTAAAGGGCTTTATAGTCCCATAATGTATTTTTGTTGTTGTTTCTTTTGTTTTGCTATTGGTAAAGTTTTTTTACTTAAAAGAAAGCTTAGACCATTGCCTTTAAGAGCTTTGTGATTACTTAGTGGGATGCGAGTGGGATATATACAGCCATAGTCACATTTATTAAGACATACTGAAAATTTAAGTATGCTCCGAATTAAAATCAAATTTTGATATACTATTCCTTAAAGTGTATAGATTGAGCTAGTTAAAACTTTTTTGAAAAAAAGTGGTGGCTCTTGGTAAAAATCTTAAAAGAAACCAACAATCTGAGTTTTCAAAATTATTTATACAAATTATTTTCTTTTCAAAAGTATTTATACAATTCCAGAAATCGTTAAAAACGCTTCAAAATTAACCATAAACATAAATTCTTATTTTTTCCTAAACACAGATATTGACACAAAAAACCCTCCAAAAACTTAAGGAATAGAAAAAGTAATGGAAATTCCTGTTGAGACCAGTGATGCCAGGAGATATTTTTCAAAAATCCCTACGCTTATGAGAAAAAATCCCTTTTTTCCCTACATCCACTTTTTATTTTTCTACATTTTTCCCCTATACAATTTTTTCCATTTTTGCATGTTTATTTAAAAAAATAATAATAAAATAAAAAGCTAAAAAATTAAATCTTTTTTTAGTTGTTTTGGAATTTAATTTCTAAAATTTCCATTTTAAAGTTTTATTTTTTACTTTCAATTTTACATCATACAAATCTTCCAACCCTGACCCAGTTAACAATTGCAGTATCTTGATACGTCATTCGATGTAAAAAAATTATTTTGTGTGCTAATTACATTACCAAATATCTTGGCTGCCCCTAAAAATAATATTTTCATATAATTATTAATTAATATAATTAAATAAAGCCTACTTTTATAAATTTTCAAAACTCTGAATTCAAAAAATTAATTAAAAATAAAAATTAAGACGGACATCGCCAAATCGACTTCGCTATCTATAAGGAGTCATAATATATCGCTCTATAAGACTAACATAATCGATGATATTTGCCTTTTTTTAATAACTTTTAAAGAAATCAAGGAATTTTAAAAATCCAGATTCAGATAGCTGGGGTTAATTTTTTCTCATCTTAATTGAAATTTAATTTGTATCTATCTAATATTCCTGAAAAAATCTATTTATTTGCTAAAAACTATGAAATTGAAAAAATCCCTATAATTTCACAAAAGTGCGAAATCTTTCCCTTTTTCCCTACATAACAAAATTTTGAAAAAAATCCCTACAAAAAGGGAAAAATCCCTACACTTGGCAACACTGGTTGAAACACAAGTTTAGGTTATGAAATGGTCTAAGCCATATAGTAGTATACATATAGGCTAAACTGGAGGGCATAGATGACATAGATAGCCATAGATAATACACGTAGATTGCTAACTCAAGCTTTATCACGAAAAAGAGCTTTCTCTATTCACACTTACATGTTCTGTGTGAATTCAACACAGAACTACAAAAACAAATATTCAATATTTCAAGTCCAAAATTAGCACAAAAAAATGATTTGGACAAAGTTTTTATAACACAAACTCGCATTATTTATTTTTTTTTTTTTGCAATTATTTTAATATACATATTTTCTTTATCAAAATCTTTTTAATTTTCACAAACCAAAAAATTATTTTTTTAATTATTTGATATTTCATTTTTTGTTTTTTTTATACATATACATTATTTTAATATACATATTTTCTTTATCAAAATCTTTTTAATTTTCACAAACCAAAAAATTATTTTTTTAATTATTTGATATTTCATTTTTTGTTTTTCTAATTTCAAATTGAAGGTGCACAGTAGCATTTTTTAGTAGCAAGCAAATTTATGAAAATCGAAATCACTGAACATAAAGAAGTGAAACGCTGTCAAAAAGTACCTAACTGCCGGTCCACATTAGGAAACTTTTGATTTTGCGTGAGAGAGAAAGAGAAAGAATTTCATTCATCTCTCTCGCGGTACGGAGTTTCTCGTACTCGGAAACTTGTTTTGTTATTCTTCTTATTCGTACAACAAATCAATGCAATTAATACGTAGTTTCTGAAACTAAAGTTTCTATGTGTGGACATTGAGGAAACTTCAAAAGATCTGTAATTGAAAAAATAAATAATTTATTTGAAATATTTTTTTCTTGTACCATACGAAAATTTACAACATTGTCTTTTTTCAGTTCTAATTTCAACAACAAAAATTTAATGTCAAAAAAATAAAAAATATTTTTTTTTCGTTTGTAAAAAATAGATTCTTTTCGGGCTATTAAATGTATTTAAATTGTGCAAAAAAATAATAAAATATAACTTTAAGTGATAAAAAATACTTTAAAATGCAATAAGCCACGAATTTTCGCGACAAAGTTTTGAAGTTTTGAGAGAGAGTGACATTTTTACATGTGTGTTGGAGTTACACAGAACTGTGAGTAGAGCGTAACGTTATTGTTGTAAAAAAACGTCACAGTTTAATTTCTTGGTGTTCAGTGATCGAAATAATTAAAAAAATTTACATTTTAACAAATATAAAATGCATGAAAAATATCATATTTTATGAATGCAATATTCAATCTGAAATTTTATAATATAAGAAAATTAATGCAATAAAAACATTGCACTATTATTTCGACCGATTTTATGCAACTATGTGGGCATTTTATGTGTGGTAAAAAGCTTTTATACACTAACACTTCTAAAGAAAATCTTACTAATACATATATAGAGTTAAGTTTTTATACCCTACACCACTTTAGTGGGGAGGGTATATTGGATTTGTGCTGATGTTTGTAACATACAAAAATATTCGTCCTAGACCCACCTTAAAGTATACCAATCGGCTTAGAATCGTTTTCTGAGTCGATTAAGCTATGTCCGTCCGTCTGGCTGGCTGGCTGTCCATGTAAACCTTGTGCGCAAGCTACAGGTCGCAATTTTCAAGATAATTGGATGAAATTTGGCATGCACATTTTATTTAACCCAAGGACGAAGCCTATTGAAAATGGTTAAAATCGGTCCATTATTTCACCTAGCCCCCATAGAACAGAACCCCCCCAAAAGGGCTTCTGAGCTCATAATTATGTTAAATATACAGATATATCGATAATATACGGCACAACTAAGTTTTATAGAAGTCTTTATGACCCTGCCAAATTTCATAAAGATCGGGCCCCATTTGACCCTAGCTCCCATACAAAGTCCCCTTCAGAAAATTACTTGAATGTCCCAAATTAACTTATAAACACAAATATCGCGATGAAATTCAGCACAATAAAATATTATGTAAATATAAATATATTTACAAAATTTTATCGGGCTTGGTCCATATTTGCCCCTAGCCCCCATATAAAGCCTCTTTTAGAAAATTAGTTTTTCATCCATAAATTGCTTAAATGTATCGGAACAAGGGAATATTGAAGATAAATGCTTTATTATGAAAAATAAATCACATTTAATATTCATAACTGGTGTAGGGTATCATATGGTCGGCCTCGCCCGACTATACTTTCTTACTTGTTTTGACAGCTGAGATAGGTTTTTTCCGGGAGAGTTGGCCTTCTACGGTAATATTTTATGCCACTAACCTTGGTGCAAATTTCATCCAAATCGGAAGACATCGATTTAAAGTTGGTTCACTTGACACGAAATTCCCCATATATATTTATTAAGTGCTTCATTACTTCTAATGTGTAATTGAGATACATATAACCAATTTCAATTATATGTAATTAGATAATATAATTTTATGACCCTGTAAAGTACATATATTCCGAATCCTATTAAAAATCAGAAACATCGGCCCATAAATAACAGGGATAGTTATGAGCAAAAATCCGAAAAAAAACCTATGAAAATTTCTTCAAAAATTTAGATTTTTCGTTCATACTTATACCAGGATTGTCAGATTATTTTCTACCTTCATCGCCAAATTATACAGTAGCAAGCACAAAAAATACAACACGTGACGATTTGATCATCGATTTCGAAATAACGGTAATGAATCATCTTTTCTTTTTACTGTTTATTCTCTTAACTTAAAGCTTCCAAATAAGTAACATTTGTTTCTTGTTTCTATTACACAAGTTAGTTAGTTAGTTAGTTAGTTAGTTTGAAAGGAGGATGTATATACATCAAATCCGAAGAAATACACCTAGGCCTCTATCGGGCCTGTTGTGCGCTCCTTAACCAGTGCCTCAGGTGGGAATCGAACCCACCACCTCCGGTCTACCAGTCTAGAACACTAACCACTAACCTACCGGAGGCCACTACTACACTATTACACAAAGTTAAATATTTTACATTTGCTGAAAAAGTGAGCTTTTTCCGCTAGCACAAAAAAATGAAACGGGGTGAAATAACAGTAAATTTATAATTTTTATTGTGATTTTAATAAAGTTACTTGAAGAAATTATACAATTATTATAATAGTAATAATTATCATCTAATAAAAAAAGAACTACTATTAAAGGGATAAGAAACCATGCTTGAAATTGTATTGCTCTTTTGGGTGAAAAATTTGGCGTAAATCACTCTGAATCACGATTTCATAAAAATAGTTTCCTAGTGTGGACCGGCAGTTTGTTTCAAAAATTGCAAACACAATTTGAAAAAACAAAAAAACAAGAGTATAAGTTACATAAACAACGTACACCCTAAATAATTTTTTAAAATGCATAACAATGAAAGTAAATAAGATCATCTTGTTTAATACTTTTTGTACATTTCAATTTGAAATGTTGTTTCTATGTGAAGAAATTATCATTCTTATATTCATTGATTACATTTTATTTATAAATATTCCCATTTTAGCGTAATGCAATTTAATCTTCAAAATTGAAAATAGTCAAATATTTTTTTCAGTGCAATTTCATTGAAAAAATACCAATAGTGTGTGTAGTAGTTATTTTTTATTTGCCTCTCTATCTGCCGGTCTAGAAACATGAAATTAAGCATGTAGAGCCCGTAAAAATTTTGTGATTTATTTAATTTTTCTATGTGAAAAAAACAAAAATAAATAACTCACATGTACTCAGTTTTGCACGCCACAAAATCTTTAGAAAAACTACATATGTATATCCTCGAATTTTCGCAAAGAAAATTTTAAGTTTTGTGAGAGAGTTAACTTCTCACAAGTGTGTTTAACTACATACATATGGTAGTAACTTTTTTATATTATATATTTAATAAGTAAATTCAGGATCGAGTTTGAATCGTCCGAAGATTTTTCAAATTGAAATGAATTTTTAGAATATATAAAACTTATTTTATCTTTATTAATGTTATTGCCTTATCATCATTGCTTTAGACAATAAGCAATTATTTTAAATTTACGTATTATTTATTTTTATAGCTTACACCACTATAGTGGGGAGGGTGTTATGCGTTTGTGCTGATGTTTGTAACACACACAAATATTGGTTCTACACCCACACTATAAAGTATACTAATCTGCTCAGAATCACTTTCTGAGTCGATTAAGATAATTTAATGAAATTTGCAAGGGCATCACACTAGTATCACGATAAAATTCTGCATAAATAACTTTATTGTTTATGTAAATCCCTCTATCAATATACATATAAAGAAATTTAGAGGTACATATGTACAGTTAATCACAAAAATAAGTATACAGAAATACTGACGATTGGTTTTATTTAAAAAAACATATTATTTTTTCAAAAAACAAGAAAGTAACACATTTATTTATTAAAAACAATTATGATAATTATTATTCACTACTTTTTTTCTTCATATTTTGGTTCTTTGAGTTCTCATTTAAGCTAAAGTTAAAAAGGTGCAAAATTTACGTCACAAAAGTAAGTATACAGATCATTTCAGTATACATTTGGTTTAATGATATTTACAAAATTTATGAAAATTTTACTTGTAATTACTTTTTAATAAAATATTTTTTACACAATAACTTGGAAAAAATCTACTTTTAGTTCCGAAATCTTGAAATTTGGGCCGATTGGCTCCGGAATTAATTAGTAGAACAGTTTTTTCTCATTTCTACGATTTTTTTTCGTTTTTTCCCTCCAAATGATGGATTGGAAATAGAATTTTTAACTTTTTAAAAGAGTTGTTATTTCGAAATTAATGTTATATGCATGGATTTGGCCATTTTGAACACAGTACGTTCTTAAAAACCCGAAATTTAACTCCGATTTCTTAAGACTTACAACATAAACTTTAAAATTTGGATAATTCTATATCTTTTCTTTAATTTAAACAGGTTTTCCAAATACTCCGATTTCCAAAGCATACAATAATGCTACCTACCAATCATATCTTGATATACTCGATACAATAACCAAGTTTTATGGATCGGACATTTTATTTGTTCTAGCAACAAATTAAGATGTATCCGTGTTCAAAATTGTTCAATTCGTATTCATACCACCAATTGAGCCTGATTTAATATAAAAATCTTACTATTTTGGACAATAATCAATTTCAGAACCGATATGTTGTGTATGTTTTTGACTAGGTCACCATTTGACGATTATTGGTAGTATTTAGGAGTGTGTAATGGATGATTGGAACCAAAAAACTTGTTTTAATTAATGGATACTAGTGCAAATATTATTAATATCGCATTTTAAGACATAAATTTTAGGAAATCGCCGTTAAATATCGAATATGTACGCTATACTATGTTAAAAACGGCAATGTTCCGCAATGGATTGTAATTATTGTAAAGAAACAATTAATTTAAAAGTTAAAATATCGTCTTCCAATGCATCATAATGAACAAACGAGGGATATTATTGAATACCCGATCCAAAACTCCGGGGTTTAATGTTCTTAAATAGGAAAAAATGCTCCAGTAAATAATATTCAGATCAATTACCAAAAATTTCAATTTTTCGGAACAAAAAGTGAATTTTTTCCATGTTATAGTGTACAGAATATTTTATTGTAAAATAATTACATTCAAACAGGTAAAATTTTCATGAATTTTGTTAATATCATTAAGCCAAATACATATTGAAATTATCTGTATACTTACTTTTGTGACGTAAATTTTGTACCTATTTAACTACACCTTAAATGAGAACTCAAGTAACCAAAATAAGCCGGAAAAAAGTAGTGAATAATAATTATCATAATTGTTTTTAATAAATAAATATGTTACTTTTTTGATTTTTGAAAAAATAATATGCTTTTTTAAATAAAACCAATTGTCAGTATTTCTGTATACTTATTTTTGAGATTAACTGTATGTATAGAAAATTATTTTTTTGTTTTAGATTTTAAGAAATCAACTTTATTCATTAAATATTTCTTTCGTTTAATATCTTGAAAATTAAATGATGAGGAATTTTTATTCACAAGACTGGATAGAATAAGTCCACAAAATTTTGTGGTCAAGAGTAGTTCCATGTTTTACAAATAAACAATTAAAGTTAAAAATTCTCAAAAAACTCATTGAAACCAACTAGTTTTTTTACAACTTTTGGATATTGTGAGGTTGGCTTATAACTGATATAGTAAAAAATTTTTGAAACCAAATTTTTACAATTTTACAAAATTTGCAGTTTTTTGAATATAATATTTGCGGCTCTTCGCGTCGTTTAATGTAATCTCTAAGATGTGCTATAGAGGATATCACTGTGGGAGAAGCTTAAATATTCGAAAAATAAACGTGAAAGCTTCGAAAAGGGCTTTTTCGCGAAGTACCCTAACAGCGTAACTTCAATATACCCAAAATATCGCGTGATCGAAATACTTTTAAATTTTATATGTTAAAATTTGCAGTTTTTTGAATATAATATTTGCGGCTCTTCGCGTCGTTTAATGTAATCTCTAAGATGTGCTATAGAGGATATCACTGTGGGAGAAGCTTAAATATTCGAAAAATAAACGTGAAAGCTTCGAAAAGGGCTTTTTCGCGAAGTACCCTAACAGCGTAACTTCAATATACCCAAAATATCGCGTGATCGAAATACTTTTAAATTTTATATGTTAAAATCATAAAGCTGCGATAAAATACTAGCATCCCAAAATGTTAAAGCGAATACAAAAAAATTGCGAATTTTTCATTTTCGCATTATAAACAAATTTCAAATTCTGCATTTTATCAGTAATCAATCTCTATATAGAAAGAATTACATAGTTTGCATTAAAACAATTTAATCAAGGCTTTTCGTGGATTGAATACGGGGAGTTTATTTTACAACAAAAATCGATGAAGCACACCTAAGTCGCGATGTTTCTTGTGTTACAAGATAATTCGACGGAGCACACCTAAACTGCTAGTTAATATTGGTAGCACTTAACATTAATCGGTTGCTGACAATGAAGCTTATACCAAAAACCGATAAGCCGATAGAAAAAGTTCCGATTTTGCATTAAATGCATTGAAAAAAGTTTAACGGTTTTTATATTATTTACTCATTTTAATTCAGTAATGGAAGCAGCAAATAATTATAAACATGCAGTTATTTGCAAACCTCAAAAATATTTATGATGTATGTACATCTCGTGTGCAGAATCCGCAGTGTTTTTCTTAAAAAAAAAAAAAAAAAAACTAATGAAGCACACCCCTCCCGCTAAATAAAATTAATACACTCTTAGGTTACTATTAATGAGATCTATAGCAAAATCTTTAAGCCGTTCGAAAAAATATAACCATTTTGGATTTAATCCAATTTACAAAAATGCATTCTAATATATGAATAAATAAATTAAAATACTTATAATTTTTAATCTATCAAAAATAAATGCTTGTAAATTAATGTAATAATTCACCATGTTAATTAAATAATCTATAATAAATGTGTACTTAGTTTCATAAAAAATATTTTTTAAAGAGGTTGAAAACACGCATTTATCTACGAATATTTAAAATATTTGGGTAAATTTAATTTGTATTTTTGGTCCTTCGTTGTGAGTTATATCCATACTTAGATTTTTGAGTTTCAGGTAAAAACGTGATTTTGGGACTTTGGCGGCTTTTGCTATAAGTTATTCACGAGAAGATAATTGCATTTCCAGGATGTCAGACAATGTCCAAGGAAAATATCGTTGATGTGCTATTAAACAAATTTGTTTAATACCATTTTTTGAACCCTAAAATCTAAATTAAAAAAATTTCCCGATGTATATTTCCTGGTATTATAAATAAATGCATCAAATCTACATTTGATCTTACATGATTTTTGTAACTGCAAATAATGTTGAATAAACTATAATGCCATCGCTATTAATTTAGTAAAATATTTAAAATATTTGGGTAAATTTAATTTGTATTTTTGGTCCTTCGTTGTGAGTTATATCCATACTTAGATTTTTGAGTTTCAGGTAAAAACGTGATTTTGGGACTTTGGCGGCTTTTGCTATAAGTTATTCACGAGAAGATAATTGCATTTCCAGGATGTCAGACAATGTCCAAGGAAAATATCGTTGATGTGCTATTAAACAAATTTGTTTAATACCATTTTTTGAACCCTAAAATCTAAATTAAAAAAAATTTCCCGATGTATATTTCCTGGTATTATAAATAAATGCATCAAATCTACATTTGATCTTACATGATTTTTGTAACTGCAAATAATGTTGAATAAACTATAATGCCATCGCTATTAATTTAGTAAAATATTACCAAAATATTTCAGACAAATGATTTGTTTTTAATCCCCAACTTTACAAACAAATCATTAAATATGGCAAGCATGTATGTGAGTAAATAAAGCAAAATGAGCAATCAAGTGAATAGGTATACTCATGAACGTCTACCGAATTTAAAATCAGTTTAACACTGAACGTTTCGCGTGTAAGAGCGGACTGTCTTTGCGATACTTAAGAGGGGAAATAATCTAATAAAATAAATAACAAATTTCTTTTTGAATAATATAAATTCAAAAAAAAAAACTATGTTAAATGAAAAGTGAAAATATTGAAAATACAAAAAGTAAAGTTTTTATTATTTGTTTATAAACGACACACGTGACGCAAAAAAAAATATAATTTTGCTTCAAGAGAATGTATTTATTTGTATTAAAAATAAATTAGATCAAATATTTATCAATAAATCTAATTATAATAAAAATAAAAATTGTTAAAAGAATAATAATAATCACAACAACAATTCCTCATAAAATAAAAAATCTAGTAAAAAATTTAAAAGATATTAGTTTTAATTTGATGAGTTTTCCCATACGAATATGGCATTATTTTCAATTAATTATAAAATTGATTACGCGGATGTAACGTGCCATATGTCACTTGTTGATGAACTATATACAAAACAGCGAAGTATCACATGTTACTAAGTGCAAATTCAAGGGACAAGGTGCGTTACGGCAAAATACCCATACATAAAGTTAAAACGTTCATGAATTTATATAAAAGTTATTAAAAAAAAAACTCAAGAATATAAAATTTGAGTTTGATGAGAAATTCTTAAAAACGTGTCGCATTAACTTTTCTAAATAAAAGTACAAGTACTTAATATGGATATATTTACCGATTATATGCAAGACATGGATTATGAATCACTGATGTTAATCTGTGCATCAATTGCTGCGGTTGTTATTTGTGGAATACTATTAATTAGTAAAATAAAAAGTAAGTTGAAGTCGCATTAACTTTTCTAAATAATTTTAATTAGATTTTATTTGTCATGCAATTTAGGACTTGCTCTTTTCTGTACTATCAAATGCATTAAATCTAGCTTGAATTTCAGCAAATTTGCATACTTTTAAATAAGATTATTTCAACAATCAAAATTTATAAATTAAAAGTATGTAAAGAAATAGCCCACATGTTATATATTGATTGTATTCAAAAAATATTTTAAAAAGAGTAGCAACACAGTTTCTGTTGTTGTATTAAGGGCACTGTTAAATCCTATTAGGAAGTATAGAGCTGGAAGTATATTACACGTGCATATATATATGTATATATATATATATATTTAGTTGTATAATTATACATTAATATTTCCATGTTTGTCAATTATATTTTATTTATAAATAATTGAATGTAATAGAATTTGTAGTATGTTTTTTTAATATACAAAAGAAAATCTTTTGTATAAATTCGAATATTATATAATAAAAATAACTTTACATCTAAGATATAGCTATTGAATTAAGTATAAATAAACTTCGACCCACATTTTGACATGGTTTTCGTAATTGTTTTTCGAAACATTTACATAGTGTCCAAAATTCAGTTTGTTTGTTAAAATATCACCAGACCTTGCCCAATATAAAAGAAAGTGTGGCTTTACATTCAGACATATGTATGTATATATACATAGGTATACATATACATACATATTTTTTAAATTGTTGGCATTTAATGATATGAAATTCATCTGAATCGAAATGTTATTGTGTTGAAATTATGTAACTTTTGTTGGATGTTTTTGAGGGCGATGATTTAACTGCATGATTAGCATAAATTAATATTAATTACGGTGATATCCGAATGGTTAGATAAAATTACAAATATACCTACATATGTATATATCGCTCATTTACTACAAGACTGGCATAATCCAAAAATAGTCGGTATGAGAAAAATGGCTTTGAATGTTTATTGACATTTTACTATTTTTTAAAATGTTTATTTATCTAATATTTTTGAAAATATTACTTTTAATTTTTACGTTTAAAACAAAAAAATCGATCTTATATTCCATTTACACATACACGAAATCTAGTAGATTTCATTTAAAATCTTTTTATAAATCTAGACCGTTTACACTTACTATTTTTGACTTTTAAGAAGATTTAATTTTTTTCTAATATTTCTAGAAAAAGTGTGTGATAAGAAAAATAAGATGGAAAAATTATGATATTTATTAAAATTTTATTTATAATAAAAAATATATATTTGAATATAACAATACCTTTTATTTTAAATTAACTTTTCATTCGTGTTTTTCAATTTATAAACATGTTGTCGACATTTTAGTTTAATTATACCCTACACCACTTTAGTGGGGAGGGTATATTGGGTTTGTGCTGATGTTTGTAACGCACAGTAATATTGGTCCTATACCCACCTTAAAGTATACCAATCGGCTTAGAATCATTTTCTGAGTCGAAATGCTTTGTTATGAAAACTAAATCACATTTTATTTTTGTAATTGGTGAAGGGTATGTTCGGCCTCGCCCGACTATAATTTCTAACTTGTTTTTTGTTTCTTTTGTTTTTCTCTTTTTTTTTTGTGTAGCGTCGTATTTTTTAGTATTATTTAGGAAAAATCAGAGTCGCATAACTAAAAACTATTAGATTTTGAGTAGATTTTAAGAAAATCTAGTTACGAAGTAGATTCTGTTTTGTATGGGAAATCCAGTTAAAATCAACTAGATTTTGCACGAAATCTCATAAGTTCTAAATTTCGTTGTAGTGTAAATAGGCTATTCCAATGAAAAAATAGACATATTGAGATTTGATTAATCTATATGAAAGAATTCCGTATGACGCATGTTTTGTAGCCCTCAGTACCCAAAACCCGAATTTTAGATTATGGCAGTCTTGTAGTAAATGAGCGATATTAGTCATATATTTATACATGAATTGTTCATACATAAATGTCGCTTATTTGCGATATGAGGGCTAGAACTCATAGTGTATAGAATCATACTTTTAACACATTTTTTCAAATTACTGGTTGTTTTGATGGAAATCACTTGCATCGAAAGTAATTTTCTATTGTGGCTCTTTCGTCACCTATGTATGTACATATGTATGTATGCATTTGCATTACCTTCACCTATATTGGTATGCTTTTAAATTTTACTTTTCAGTTTAAAATTTTCAACTATAAATCACTAGTAAAACATTTTACAAATCTAAATGAAAGAAAACAACAATGAATAGCGTCTTGACCTTCAAATGACCACAAATGTTGATGCTTTTTATTGATGCCAAACAAATTGAATAAATTATTAAGAGTCTTGTTGTTGTGTGTGTATAACTTTGTTAAACATTTTCCAAATTTTAAATTAATCAATAAAACAAACAAAAGATTTACATAATAAACATAATACTACGAAATATAAATACAGATCCATATACTACATTCCTATTTTGACACCTAATAACAAGTTCTTTTGTTGCAATATTATATAATTATTTCAACCAAAATCTCCATCAAAAACGTGTTGTTATCTGATATTGAAATTTACGAAATGACAATTTCGATCATTTGCAACTAAAGGGTGAGTTTTAATTTATAATTTTTTTTGGTCATTTGGAATCAACACATCACGCACCAGACCAATGCATTTTTTCTATTACAAACCTAATCAGGATAATTATTGGATTCTATGACAACACCAATTAAAATGTCAGTTAGAAACTATGAATACAATTGGAAGAAATGTGTCAAACTGTGTCGTTTGAAATTTGTTATTTTTGGGACTAATTGTGGCTTCATGTTGTAAATTGGTTATCTGAACGGACAACGGAATCCTATTAAACTATTGCTTCAAACTATGAGATTAATCAATTATCAAAAATAAATATTGTAGGAAGAAATATAATATTAAATATTGATTATTTTATTACATTCTCAATCTTTTTGAACTTTTCAATGTTAAAAAATAATTAAAACTTATTATTTTTAAAGGTTATTTAACACATTTTTGGTTTCCATGGTGATAACTAAGATCACATTGTGGTATGTTTTTGGTACAAAATGGGTACTGAATAAAATATTTAAATCCCATCACAGCCACATATATAGTTTTGGCTGTTCAATGTTATTTTTTCACAAAATATTGTTTTAACTTTCACTTCTTTCTTAACCAGTTTTATTTTACAAGCTGTTGCAATTGTTTTTGACTTTTTTGGTTTATACCTACATACATATGTACGTATTTATTTTACGAGCAAACATTTGAGTTTCTCGCATTGAATGGTTTTTAGTCATCATGTGCTTTGTCATCGTTTTTTTATTAACTTTTAGTTGTATCATAATTTTTTTACTATTAAAACCGGTTACCAAAAGTTTCCTTACATGTTTATTGAAGCGATTATTTTACTTATGTGTACACTTGCTATTGGCATATTTGACTTGTGTTTTTACACCGTACATCAATGCAGTAGGAAGGCTTATATAAGTATTATTTAAAGATTTACATACCCCCATATTCATAAATACTTAATAAAGTTGTTGATGGTTTATTTTAGGAATTTTGTAAGGAATAATAATAAACCTAAAATAAACGTTAATTCCTATGGTTAATTTCAGAAAAATACTTAAAAGTCCATAACTAGTGTTATGAAAAATAAATTTTATGTGGTTTTTCTAAAACATTTTACATACAAATTTATATGCATTTTTTATATAATAATCTGCATGTTAGGGTACTTAATTTGTTAAGAAACTTTTTAATAAGGCGAAGAGGGACCAAGACCCATAAAGCTGGGACGATTATCGTTAAAGATTCAACACTTTCAAGAGGGGCAAAGAAAAAATCTTGGAAGCGTTTCTGTGAGGAAATGGAGAGTACCACTTAGGCATCACGTCTACTTAAGGTGCTATCCAAAGACCCTGGTAGTCCTGGATTCCTGATGAAAGTAGTACCGAAACCCTTGAACTACTTATGGAGACACACTTTCCGGGTTGTGGGGATGATGACAATGAGGGCTGTACCTCGGAGAACCTTGCAGCTTCTCAAATCCATATAGGTGAATTAATGGAGCTATTGTTTGTATGGAGAAAATTTCGTGGGCGGTGTCATCTATAAATCTCCAGGACCAGATGGTATATCCATGTCAGGAACATTCTATCACCTTATAATTTCTGTAAGGCACAACAAGCATACCTTAAAGGGAGAACGGTGGAGACAGCCTTGCATAAAATCCTTTTCAGATCGATGGTTTTATGAACTTCACACCTCAGACCAGTCTAGAGACGATGCTAAATATAACATCCCATCCAAAAACCTAATCAATCAAACGGACTGATCGTATTGTTAACGGCATTTTCCATTAAAAGAAATATTTGCTTTTTACCATCCTAAGCTCAATGAATAGCCTAAATTAACGCATAAATAATTGTTTCGATGGTAGCAAGCAAAAAAAAAAAAGTAAACTTTTTAGTTTTGCTGTAAACTGCTTAATATTAAAAATTCGGTGTTGTTATTTTGTTGCATTTTACATAATTTGTACACCAAAGTCAGATATATAAATTAATTTAAACTGACCATACGTCCTCTTTTTTAAAGGACAATCATCTATTTTAACTGTATGTCCTCTTTCTGTCATCTAATTTTAATATAATCTAATTTTAAAACCTTGATAAATATTTATTTAAAAGTCAAATAGCTTAAATACCTTAATTAGACCATTGACAAATATACGATTTTTGTGAAGGCTCATCCCTATTTTAAGCCAACAATAAGTTGATTTTTAAAATTTTTTCTCAGATCTCAGCTTTTTTCGTTAATTTTAGGTTGATAGCGAAAATTAATTATGATTTCTTTTAAAATAAAATTTATAATTTTATCGTTTACAAATTTGTAAATAAAATCTTTCAAAAGATTATATTTTGGAAAAAAGTCTCTAATCTAGGTAGTATTGGATTAATAAAAGAATATTTGACAATATTCCAATTGGCCAGCACTATTTTTAGGCAATTTGGAAATGCCCCTCTGACAACCAAATTATTATCAAAATCTTTTTATTTCCCTTTTTATAGTGTATATGCATGTTAAATATAATGCTATATTAGATATTTATCCATAATTGCAATAATTTATCAAAAATTACAATAAAAATAAGTAAAAATAAGAAAATGTGCAATATTGATGTTAATTTTGTCGTGAAATATTCGTTATTTGGATACTTTTAATAATAATTTAAAATTATATGTTATATGTACAAGATAAAAAAATATATTATTTTAACGTAAAAATCTTTAACTAAAGGAATATTGTAATTATTTTCAAAATATATAGAGAACTGGAATTGGTTGCCAACAAAATTACTTGAAAATATTCAGAAGTTTTCACATGGGAATTAAATACGTAATTTATTCATTTTAATAAGGAAACAAATTATTAACTTTATTTAAAAAAATTTCTTATTAAAATCTTTAAATTTGGTTTGTTTATATTTTATTTATTTAACAAATGCATAAAAATGGTCATAACTATTTCTGTAAAATATGTAAAAAAAAAATGAATTAAAAAAATTGTTTTACTCTTTTCTTTATGTCATCTTTTTTCATTTCCTAAATCAGTTCGCCTTAATTAATTATATATTTTAAATTAAATTAAATGAAAAAAGGGTATAATTTTTCATTTGTTGATTAATTGAATTTTAAATTGACAAGAAAAATTAAGTTTTTTTAACGTCAAGAAAAATCAAGATTTTCTTCTGAATGTCAAGCTTTTTGAAGATTTCGATCTTGCAAACCTACCTTCTGTTGTCTCTTCAACTACCCGATACCTGCACGGGTTTTCAGGGAGAGATATGTATATGCCATTGATACAGCTGCGAGAAGGATCCGGGAACTGAATCCCGAAAATTCTACTATACATATCTACTTGGGCAGCCTTGCATCAACGAAGGCTAATAACGTTATTAAGGCGAAATGTCTTTTCAATTGTATCAAATCACTGGAACAACTGACACAACATCACGCTGAGTTTATATGGGTTCCGCGACATGAGGGCATCCTAGGAAATTATATATCTGATGAATGTGCAACTAAAGGGTCGTCCCTTGACTTAATTCTTACGCAAAGGGATATTCACTCTCCCCTGGTGACCTTATCGAAATTGATAGATGAATGGACTTTGAGTGAGACGGAACTCTTAATTAAATAGCTAGCACAAGTTCGGGTAGAAAATGAGTTTTGAAAATTTTAAATAAAATACAAACTAAAAAATTTAAAACTTTTTATTTCCATAAAATTTTCCGACAAATTGAAAAATAGAAACAATTACAAAACCTCAAAAAGGACCTTTTTATCCAATTATTTAGATCACTAAATATACTAAAAATTAGAGAAATTATATTTTAGAATGAATTAATTTTTCATTTTCGTTGGGATCATCATCATTCAGAAAAAAAAATGTTTTTGTCCTCAGTTCCGTATAAACGAGTCAAATTTCTGACCTCAGTATAATTTGTAAAAAAAATATCTCAGTTTTTTTTGTAATGGGTATCAAATTTACGAACATTTTGATCCCTGGTTCGATATCAGAAATATATTTTTAACATATTGCACAGAGATCAAGATTTTCAGGCGCTGGTAGGGAGTTGAGCCCCTTTCCAAAAAAATATTTGTCTCATATTTATTATGTATATTACGCATATTTTGATAGGTATTCCTATCCACGAGGTGGTATAAGTCAATTGTAAGAGTTAAAGTCATTTTCGAAGCCGATTTCGTATAGGGACTATGGTCAATTATGAACCGATAATTACGAACATTGCCGGTACGATATGAGCAAATGTTTGTGAAGATACAACTCGGAAGGTCCGGTTGTATGGAGGCTAGGTGAAATAATGAATCGATACATATTAACCGAAATCAAAACGGTTCGACCTTGGACCAAAAGTATTACACGTAACAAATTATATTTAAAACTGCAACCTATACTTTGATTACAATGGTATACTTTCATTGTAGTACCAATACTTTTGTCCGTCTCGAACATCAACAAAAACGTATAACAACCTCCTCACAACTGTGCTGTAGGGTGTAAAAAGAATATGTTCAACCAACATTTTTAGTACATATGTATGGGGGGGGAGGCTGTTTAAATAAGAATATTAATTGTTTACGTAGTTGTTTTATTTTTAAATTATCGTTGTTTTGATAAAGTTGAGGCCAGGTTTCATTCAACTTTTAGTATTTATTTTAGATGATGGTTTTATGTACGCGGCCCGTCTGCATGTCGTCATTATTATTAGCGTAAAAAAACCATAAAGAGTTTGTTAAAATAACAAATTCTCAGATACAGGTACAAACTGGTACCGAAAACGTACAATTGTATGTATGTATGTATGTATGTATGTATGTATGTATGTATGTATGTATGTATGTATGTATGTATGTATGTATGTATGTATGTATGTATGTATGTATGTATGTATGTATGTATGTATGTATGTATGTATGTATGTATGTATGTATGTATGTGTATGTATGTATATGTATGCATGTATGTATGTATGTCACCACCTTTTAAAATAAAATAATGTTAATACAATATTAATACAACAATTATGTATATTCATTGTGAAACTATTGATTACAAGTGAATTATGGACGTTCAATTCGTTTTTTGAATAGGACTTTATATGGGGGTAAGGTCAAACGATCCCGATCATTACAAAAATTTATAAAATTAGTTATTAAAGCTTACATCAAAATTAGTTCAGCCAATGTTTGTTACATTACGTAATTTAAAAATATTGTGAATTCCAAAGCACTATTCGTTTGGGGGAGAGGTGAAATAATGGTATGGTTTCGATCTGTAGTTTGAATACAAGGTTTATAATACTTTTCATTATTTATTATAATAGGAGAAAAGGAATAAGTGAGAAATTTCATGCAAAATTTTTGTTCATGATTAGGCTCGATATATTGGATGAACCAAGCTTTAATTTTCGGTAGGAACAGCAGTTTCTTTTTTTAATGCATGCAAACGAGGAACCCTAATCTACATACATTCATACATATGTATGTAAACATAGCAAATGTTAGTTTTAAGTGTATATAAATATCTCACGTTTTAGGCGTTTATCTGATTATATGTTTATTTTCTTTCAAAATGTGATCGTGATTAAAACTGCATTGTTTGGATTTTTATTATGGAAAAATAAAATGAAAGCATGAAAGCATTTGGATTAAGCAAGTCATTAAATACATATATAAAAATAATTATTACTATGATATTCTTAAATGTTATTAAAATGATATTCGAAAATTTAAATATCGCTGATTTATAACAATTTAAAAAAATATCTTTTCGAGAAAAATGTTTTATGATATCTTACTATTTGTTAATAGAAGTTAATATGTTTCACATATGAAAGATGTAGATTTAGACCATGAAAAGTACTGAAAAAGGCCTGCAAAGCAATGATCTCTGTCATAGAAGAGATATCCTCATTTTTTGATTCCAAATTCACTACTTCTTTAGTCATGCTCAAGATGTAATTTTTATGTTCTTTTTTTTTAAAGTGATTGAGAAGTCGTAAAATTTTAATATTATAGTAATAATTAAAAAATTTGCAGTTAGTTAGTTAGTTTGAAAGGAGGATGTATATGAGCAATTATCAAAGTTTTTTAATTTTAGAGTTTAAAAAAAATCAAAAAAATTTTTTGAAGGCACATTCAAAATATTTTGTGTGAATATAAACAGACCCTAACCCGTGATAAATCCGTTCGCGTTAATCATTTTGATCGAGGGACGCAAAAGTTATAGCGGTTTGAAAGTTATTTGTTTGAAAAAAAAATTGCACATAATTGCAAAAATAATTCAAATTCAGCGCATTAAATATATGCCATAAGATTTATTTTCAAAAATTTTCAAAATACACTGTAAGAAATTTCATTTCAGTAATTTTTTAATTAGTAAAATTTAAGAAAAAAACTGTTAATATCTGAATTCTACGAGCTTGATTTATAAGGGAATGCAATTAAAAAATTATAGTTTGTAGGAATTAAATATTTATAAAGTGATGCTTTTTGATGCTAGGTACATTTTATTTGGCCCACAAAACCTACAATTATTTTACTTTTTTGATGAGCCCCAGTTTTACATTAAAGTATTAAGAAAACTTGCAAATGGTGATCATTTTGACGAATTTTGAGCATCATCCATGATGTGCCTTGGCAAAATGTATTTAGATAAAAGTGACGTCTTTGTAGCTTACAAGGACATTTTAAATACATTTATGATCCCAAACCATTGTGTTTGCCATTACCTTCATTTCTATTCATTTAATGTTTGTATAAGTCGATGTTTGATATATAAAATCGCAAAAATAAAAAAATGAAATTTTGCAAAATTTTTAAAAAGTTCATCAAATTTTTGCAAGCTCCTCCGATTTTATATTTCAAAATAACAAAAAACTCAATTTACGCAATAATTCAAATTATTATTTATTGCTGCTCCAAAAACTGTCGGATCAACTTCTAATAGTGAAATTATGTTGTATTTTAACTTTATATGGACGACTGTAAAATATTATTCAATTATTTTGAAATATTTTTATAAGATTCATAAATGTGCTAATATGAATTATGGTTCAAAGTGGATAGTCTGTGGTCATAAAAGGGGCATTATTTTAACAGCAACTTTAAACAATTTTTATATTATATATATACATACTAGGGTATTCAATTATTCGGTTTTTCTATGTATATTTTTTAATTAAGTTCGTTCTCAAATATTCGAAATTATTTCTTTTCATGTACATTTCTTTCCTATATAAAGAAATTAAGTTAATTAATTTTATGTTTTTGAGATTTTTCAACGAGTTCCAAAATTCATACGTTCCATTGAATTGGTGTATAACTGTTGCTGAAGAACTTATTAGAAATTCTTAAAAAACACAACAATGTTCAAAACTGGTTGTAGAAGTAAGGGGATTTCCAAGATTGCTTTTCAAAAATCTAAAGTGTTTCTTTACGAATACATTCTAGAAATAGGTAAATTAGAACAAATTCCTAAAATGTTTCTGAAGTATTGTTATTGAAATCATCAAATTAATTTTCTTCATTATTGAAAATAATTAAAGAATTAATAAAGGAAGAATATTTATTATAAAAATATTGAATTTTCTATAAAATATATAGCAATTTTACTGTTACAAGTAATTTTTTCTTAATCGGTTATTTGATAGAAATTATTCGGTTTATATGTTATTTGAAATTTGGCAATTTTAATTTATTCGAACGATTAATCGCAAAAAATTGATCGATTAACCGATCGACGATTAATCTTTTGAATACCCTAATACATACTAGGGTGATCGATTATTCGACATTTTCCAAAAACCGGTTTTCGAATAGATGACATTTTAAAAAACCGGTTGATATTTTTCAAATTCAGAAAAAACCGGTTAACCGGTTTTTCATTATAAATAAAAAAAATATATTTTAATTTTTAAAACTTAATGTTTATAATTAAATTTGATTAATAAAACATGGCCCGAAATGATTTTTAACAGTTTAAAAGATTATAACTTAGATCTAGTCGTCTGATTTACATTATTTCTTTAATAAAAAAATAGGAAAAAAGTGGGACACTTCTGTTAAACATAAGGTAATCCTAGCTTATTTTAAAAGCCCTGTTTAGGAAATTTGCATAGGCATTCCAACACTTCATAAAATGTCAGCCGTAAGTTATTTATTGTAATTGGAATATAATCTTAAGATTGATAAAATTTTATCAAACAGTTATCAATTTTACAAATATTTTTTTTTTAATTAATTAGGAAAATCAAAAAAGTTTAATAATATTTTTAAAATTTAGACGGACTGTATTATTATTTACTTAAAAATTTCATTTAAATAATCTTTGAATAAAAACCGGTTTTTAAAAAGTAAAAAAAAAAGTAAAACCGGTTGAAAAATCGAGTCGATCACCATAATACATACCGTATTAGCCAAAACAAATGCACCCCTTATTGATGTTTTCTTTAAAGTAGTTGTAGTGATTAAAAAGAAGGCAAATTTGAAAGATATTACACTTTTTGTTTATAGTTTTGGTAGGTCGTTAAAAAACAATAACGAAACATTTTTATGTTATTTATTAAAAAAATTTAAAAACATTCATATCCTCAGAATTTCATTGGTCAAAACATTGGCACCCCCATAAAAATGATTTTTTAGATCGAATTTTTCGATTATTTTGTATAGATTTTAATTAGAAATTAAATTTTAAAAATATCAGAGGTTTGAGAAGATTTTGAACTGAAAAAGTTTTAAATCCATATACTGATAACAATAATCTACCGATCTTTGGGACAAATTTCGAGCAAAATTTCAATATTTGGTAACTCAAGCCTTCGCGGAAGTTAAAAGGGGACTTAAATTTCATGGAATCGTGATGAATTGATAGAATTATGCTAAACTAAGTTATATTTAACACAAACAATTTACAAAATCGATACTGATAATTGATACTGTTTTTATTGTAAAAAATATAACATAAAATTCTAATAAAAGGAAACTATATTTATGTTTTTTATTTCATTATCCTTTTTTGCAGAAATATGCTTTTATTTTATGAAAAAATAATAAAAGTGAAGATTGTATGTGACATTTTGATAACATTATTGTACAAAATAATTTTTAATGAACTAACATATTTATGTAAGTTAAAAAAATAATTCGTAAAGCAAAATAAAATAATTTTGCATTATACTAAAATATTTCGTACATATGTATTACGAAACAATTTCTTGGTGAGAAACAACGAAGCATTTCGTACAATGTACAGAGTTTTCGTATGGTATGGATTATTTTCAGTGTACGAAAAAAGACATTACGACAGGTTTTCGTACGTTTGTAAAAATATAAAAGTGTTTGATTAATTAATATTTCGTATTATACAGGAAATTTTCGCAAATATTACGAAAAAAGAGATTTTTAAGTCAATCATGGATTACTTTCAGTGTAATACTTTTTTTGCAATCTCCCTATAACATTTTGAATTTTAAAAAACTCTGTGAAAAAGTTATTTTTCCAGTTTAAAGAAAAGGCAAGCAATTTGAAAGTGAAAATGTGATCTGCACACGCATGTAACAAGTACAGTGGACGTCCACTAGTACGAATTATATAGTGTCAGGCCCTTTCGTAATACCGAAAAATTCGTATTATTGAACAACACATTTTGTATGTTTAAATTCAAATAATACACATAAAATATTGGATTTTATTTATTTTTGTTTTATTTTTCATGAAAAATTACATAACGGAACAAAATATAATAAATATGTATTATTTTAAATAAATTTCTTGTACATAAACTGGCATAAAAGGGACATTTTGAAAGTATCGTGAGTCCAATGGTTGAAATGAGATACATATATCTCATTTCAAGGTTTTAAATTTTAATGTTTTTAAAAAAATGTGTGCCAAAGACAATTTGCAATTTAAAATGTATTAAAATGTTCAGATTACATAAAACTTTTATTAGAAACTTGAATGGAATATACCACAATCCACTAATTTATAATTTTCTCTTAAAAATTAGAATAGTTATCCTTAAACCCATTGTTTGGAATGTGGAGTCACACTACTTTCAAAATTAACAGTTCATACATACATATGTATATAAATATCATTTTACTTATTAAAAAATCCATCATTTAACATCGATATTTATTAGATTGTAAAATGATTCTTACGGCTTTTTCAATAACAGCGCTTTTGAGGCTTCAATATTGTTCTCAGCAGAGTTATTGTCGGGAACTAATAAAATACTTTCCTCATTGGCGTTATCATCCAATTTAATTTCTTCTCTTGGGTCATCAAAATTCCAATAAAATAAATTAATAACACTAAATAATTGTTGATTTGTAATTATACATGCAGTAAATTGTGTGTATAGGATTTTTAAAAATACAAAACACTTGTAATAAATACAAAAAAACTTCAAAATTACTGAGCTTAAGGTGAATGATACCGAAATAATAAAATAAAAACATAATAAAAACTTCATTCATACGTAAATAAAATCAAAATTCCCATAAAAAATGGGTTATTCGTACTATCGAACAGAAAAATTGTGACTTTATTCGTACTATAGAGTAGGCAATGCAACAATTTTGCCATTCGTATTATTGGATATTCGTAATAAAGAGTATACGTACTATTGGACGTCCACTGTACTCCTCAAAGGACTAGGTCTGGTCCAAAACTAATCCAAATATATGGAAAAAACATACTAGATTTACAATGGGATGTCCTAGGTGAGGACCACGTACCATACACATCGGAGTAATCCCAAAACTACTCCCTTTCTAGTTCTATGGGCTATATACCATGTTGTTTAAAAAAATAAAATAGAAATGATCCATGCCAGCATTACATTAGACTACTTAACGGATCGTGTACTCCAACAATATTTACAGAGGAGTAGTTTTTGGATTGTACCAAACAATTTTTATTTTGAAATTTTATATCAATATAATATGCCCGCAAAGCTTTCAGTAAATTAATCAATATACGAACTGTTAAGATTTATAGATTAACGCATGTATTTGTAAAAAATCTTATTTTGCTTTTAATGCACACAATAGTTAAAGCACACTTTAGCCTTAAAAACCATTAATAAAATTGTGATATTCATAAACAAATAATAAACCTATATTAACTATTGTGCTGTTTTATGTTTAACATGGCATCACTGTATCGGATTTTATTTATTTAAACAAAATTCTCTTAAAAAAGATAGGCAAAAAACTTAGTTGATTCACTGTATGTACTATATATGGCTATAACAAATGTTTATTTAGTTCAGATGTATAAATATAACATATAATTTCTAACTATTATTAAAATTATCCGAATAACGGATATTTTGCGACAAAATAAACGCCACTATTGCACACTTTCTTATTTTTTACTTATTTTCCTTGTAATTTTTAAAACATTTTTGCAAATATTAATAAATTTCTTTGATATTTCACTAATTTTAACGCCGGCGAATATATTTTGCATTAGTATAACACTAATCAATACAATTTACATGATTAATAACTTTATGGCATTATATTTAACCAACAAACTTTGAAAAAGGCAAATCAAATGATTTTGTCTATCATTTGGTTGACAGACGGGCATTTCCAAATTGCCTTAAAAATAGTCAAATATTAATGTATTAATCCAATAAAGCCTAGATTGAGTTTTTTCCCAAAATTTAGTCGTTAAAAATTTTTCAGAGATTTTATTTACAAATTTGTAAACGTTAAAATTAGAATTTTTAGATTTTATTTTAAAAGAAACCATAATTAGTTTTCGCTTTCAACCTAAAATTACCGAAAAAAGTTTTATCTGAGAAAAAAATGTTAAAAAACAATTTATTGTTGGCTTAAGGAACAATGAAATTCTTATATTAGTCAATGGTTTACGTTAAGCTAATTGACGTTTATGAATATGATTTTGCCTAAAATTGTTTAATAAACCTAAAATAAGTTTTTATAAATACAGCCGTAAGTTTTTTATATTAAATAATCCCAAACCTAACTAATTTTTCTATTTTTTGGAAAATTTACATATATATGTATTAACTTAATAGACTGGTTCATAGACTAGTCAAAAAAGTATACAGTATGTTGGCTAACAAGACATAGTATAGAGGTATCTTTCAAAATTGCACTTAAAATATCTTTATAATTATACATATACATTTTTAGCGGTCAGATAAAAAACAATCGTAAAAAGGGCTCTCTCTTCTTAAATTATTACTGATTCTCTGGATGTTATCTCTTTCAGGTTTCTTAACAATATGAGAGAATATAAAGTTTAATACAAAATGGGTTATGGGTGTATCATTAAACTTTTGAAGATCGAATTGTACCAAAAAAGTACATTTGTACAAATTTTGCCAACCCTGATACGAACATATCAGTAAACTTAGATATTTTTATTCGTACTCTCTCCCTCCCTCTCTCTCACACACAATAAATGATGCATAAACAATGAATAATACTTATTCCAAAACCTTTAAAAACGTGTCCAAGAAAGTGTTTATATAAATTTTCTAAATAAAACAAAAATGCTTACCAGTAAATACATTGACTCACCCATTCGTTTTTAATATATGACTCATTACAACAATATTTCTTTATTATGAAATACGTCATTTTTGTTTTGATTTTTTTTGCCATAATGGGCATTTTTTGCAGCTACCCAACAAAGACATGGTAATTACTTGTAATTCTTACCTTTCAATGACTACTACATACCTCCTACATTACTTAGAAGAAGTCTAGTAATGACATACAAATAACTACACATATATGAGCAAAATCTAAAATTTTTATAAATTATGTAGATAAAATTTTTTTCGAAAATTTTTTTCTTCTGACAAGAATTACATTTAGTGGTTGAATTTGGTAATAATTACACATGATAAATCCCAGCAAAAAAGTGTGTAAAAAGATATAGTATTTTCATCACAACCCAGCAAAAAAAGTGTGGAAAAATATGTAAAATTTTCATCACAACTAGTAACCCGAAGTGCTTCAAATTCAGGTGAAAAAACTATGAATTTTACATTAGCGTGTCATTGGAGGGATGTTGTTCATTTTTGACAACTTTGAACTACATCTTCTCTTCTCTTTAGAAGCTGTAAAAATCCGATATTTGTGTGTCAAAAATAAACCACATTCTTTTAATGACACGCTTATGTAAATTCCATTGGGTTTTCATCAAAATTTGAAATACTTCGAATATGTTGTTTGTAGTGACTTTTCTACATCTCTTTCCTCATTTTTAACTGTGTTTTCATTTGTAAGGATATATTTGGTTTATAAAAGCGAAAAATATGCAATCGCATTTTTAGATGTGATTAAGATGTAGTTTGTATAGTATGACATCACCCAGCAAAAAATAATTGATGTCATACTTTACAAAAAACCTCTATATCTAATCCAAAATCCCTGTGGAACTGCCGTAAGGTATTTCTTCAAAGGGTGAGGAACGGTATAAACCTACACTATGTTAATTAGATTCTTCTTCGAATCTCCTCTTCTCTACGAAGTTCTACCAGAACCAATTTCACGTAATGACATACACTATTCGAATTTTCTAAGGTTGTCAGCATAATATTTATTATGTTATCTGGCCTAACGCTACATTCTACTTGGTCTTCTAGAGTTGCTCTTTCATTTCGAAATCTTGGACATATAAAAAACATGCTGTGCATCTTCTTCCATGTTAACATAGAGAGGACAGAATGGATCCAGGTCACGTTTGAAGCGATACAGATACAATTTAAAACACCCGCGCCCACTTAACATTTGAGTAATATAAAAATTTTAATCACCGTGACGTCTACCGATCCAGGCCTTTATGCATGGGATGAACTGATACGTCCACCTTCCCTTGTTTGATGTTGACCAGCGTATCTGCCAGTTGTCAATACTATGGTTTTTCGACTACTTATTAGGACGGCTTCAGTCTTATGATCTGCCAAGGTTAATCCCACTGAAAAGAGCCATGATCGCACAATTTGTATACTAGCATTGCAAAATATTTCAGCTTCCTCTAACCGTTTTGCCACACAAACCAAGGCTATGTCATCCGCAAAGCCAACGATAGAAACTCTTTCTGGCAGCTTTAGTTGTAACACACCATCGTACATTACGTTCCACAACAACGGTCCAAGGACTGATCCCTGCGGAACACCCATTGTTACTCTATATTCCCTTATTCCACTATCAGTATCATAAACCAGGATTCTGTTACGGAAATAATCCTTAATAATGGCCAATAAATATGGTGGGATATTTAATCTACATGGAGTGTTAAAAATAACATCCCAATTGGCTATATTAAAAGCATTTTTAATATCAAGGATAACAACCACACAATACTATTTGCGCCTTTTTTCCAACACTTTCCCTCTATAGCTTTACAATACCTTTCAGTATAGATTCCTGTGTTGGTACTACTGAATTTAAACATTTAAGCTTCTTAGTGGCCAGCTTGTATGGGTTATTTTGTAGATAATCACAGATTTCATTGAAACATTTCCTCTTACTTCTGCGCATGGCTAGCTTAAGCAATTTTCTTTTTTCCTTAAATGTTTGGTGATAGTTTTCGTTTTTAGGTCTACCTCTTGTTCGCGTATACTGTCGCCTAGCTCGCACACATTCTGAACGCAGTTGGGCTATCCTATCATTCCACCAATAGACCGGCCGCTTAGTTGAAACATTTTTCCTTTTCACCATTGACGCATCGCATGCTCGGGAGATTTCTTTCACAAATTGTTTAGCCATTTCTTCGGGTGAGCCCTGGAGTTGTAGGTTTGCTATATAGGTTCGGAACACATCTTTATCGAATGTATTAACTTTCCATCCTAATAACAAAGATGTTTTCTTATTGACAAATGGCAGTGGTGGCTCTGACTTTATGTCAATAATTATAGCCGAGTGATAGCTGTGGGTGTATTGGCTAGACAGACGCCAGTTTACCCGTCCTGCAATACTGCTTCTGGCGAAGGTTATATCAATGATCGATCCTCTATCGCCTCTTTTATTCCCTGTGTTCATCAGCACAATCTCGAGCACAGAGAAAGCTTAAAATAAAATCCTTCCCTTTCATTTGTAAGGGAACATCCCTAATCAGTAGCCCAGGCATTAAAATTACCTGCAATTAGTACAGGCATCTGAGACAATGTTGTCAATAATAGTTTCAAATTCTCCTATAGAGTACCGCGGCGGAATATAGCAGCTATAAAGATGAATTCCTGAAACTAAAGCTCGTGTAATTCCACACACAGATGTCATTATATTGTTGACCGATCAGATGGCTGAGGATTTTGAGCTGTCTGAGACCCAACATACATACATACATACATACATACATACATACATACATACATACATACATACATACATACATACATACATACATACATACATACATACATACATACATACATACATACATACATACATACATACATACATACATACATACATACATACATACATACATACATACATACATCTAAAATCACTTAATTTTTGTATCTACATACGAACACATTGAAATTAAAATAATTGGGCATATAAATAAATTTTGTATACAATTTAAGAATGATTTTTTAATTACACATTGAAATTAAAATAATTGTACATAATTTATTTTTGGTAATTTTCAGATGACTCTGTGCAACGTAATGGTAATGATAGTTGTCATACATCATCATTGAAGTCACATACCTATAAGAATATTATTTTAAATTCAGCTCTATATACAAATGGTAACCGTCAGAATCCTATCAGCCTAAGTGGAAAGCAACGCAAATCTCGCAGCACTAATAACAGACAAGATATAACAAAAAAAAACACAATCACCCCTTCCGGTGGTGGCCAAGAGATACTCAAGAGGAATTCATCCGGATTTAAAATCAAGGATTGGTTACAAAATGATTTAATAAGTTGTGACACATATTTTGTATCTTCTTTCCCCGAAGGTAGGTATTTTATAATTGAACTCAATTTTGAAATTTTAACAAAGTAATACTTTTTATTTTTAACCAAAGAATTAGTTATTTTTTAGGTTCCGTTGTCAGATGCATAAAATTCGCAGATCTGACAATGAAAATTGCCAGACAATTATCTGGCAATGGCAATGTAATGTGTTTAGACGATTGTACTGTCTGATACTGATACTGATACTGACAATGCTTTTTCTGACAACGTTGCAGTTAAAAAACGAAAAAGAACCAAAAAGTCCCCTTTTATAGGTTTTCATTTACTCTTGGCTCTATATGCTTAATCTCATGTTTCTAGGATCAATATTATAAAAAGGTGGCGTGTCATAATGTCCAGGTCGTTATGACATACCAAATTGAGTCTCAATGTTATGACAATTTCAAAAGTGTCACAATGTCTATGAGCAAAATGACATAAAGTCCATGGATTTAAAGGAGTCCATTTATCAAATTTTGCGAATCCGGTATTCGAAATACCCTGTTTTGAAAGTGTCCACGGACATTATGACACTTTTAAAAATTGTCATAACGTCCATGGACACTGTGACACTTTTTTGTGTGCCATAACGTCCATAAATTGTATGTACCTCAAATTTTAATGTTCTTTTAAAAAGATAAACAAACAGAAAATGAAAAACTGAGTACGCAGTGTGTAAAAATGTTGTTGTGCGGTGTAACATTAAAACTACTTATGGCCGTAATTTCAACAAATATATATGTGTATCTATAGCATAAAATATCTCGTAGGTAACTTTAACCATAAATTAATATATCATGAATTCCCGGAAAGAACATAGAAAGACTGACAATTTTAGACCTCATATCATTCAATTTCCTTCATATTATATAAAATATGTTCTTTATGTAGAAAATAAAACAACTGGCTTTTTTATTTTGAAAAATTTCAAGAAATGCGATTTTTGTGGCCGTTTTTAGGTATTTGCTCGAAAACTACTATTCTCTTTAATTCTACTATACTTTGTATATTAAAAAGTTTAATATAAAGTAGTGCATTTTTTATGGTAATGCACTTTTTGAATGCCTTTTTGAAATCGTTCTTCCTGCTTAAAAAGTTTTAAAAGTGCATAAGTCGATTATTTAAATTTTTTCGATTTTTTTTATGTTTTATATTGGGAAATTTTTAAATTTTATTGATATTTTATGCATTTAACAGAATTTAAAACTTCTCAAAATACATTACTGGTCAGAATTGGAATGCAAATATTTAAATTAGATTACAACTAATCTACACTGTTATAAAAATCCATTTCTAAATAATATTTGTAAAGATAAATGCATTTTTAATAAAAATGCATATTGGGTACATTTTTTACATTGTTCTCCATGTTTAACATATCTTGTAATTGCATTACTGACAAATTTATAATTATATATACATACATAATAAAAAATTATATATCTTTTATATGCATTTGATCTAACTTAAGCTAAATAGCAAGTTTTGATTTATGATATCTTTAAATACTTTCAACAGAGAGTACAATTTGGAAAACGCACTCAAGGTGCACTAGCATCAAACATAGCATAAAAAATACTATTTAGAAATCAATTTTTATAATAGTGTATAATTCTGATCATAATGATGCATAAAATATCAATAAAATTTTTAAATTTATCAATATAAAACATTGTAAAACATCGAAAAAATAGATAGATTCTGCATAAAGATCTTCAGAAACTCGATTAATGCACTTTTAAAAAATGTTAAACAGGGAGAACGATTTCGAAAAGTGCATCTCCATAATAATTCACTATATTATACTCTTTAATAAAAAATAATATTAAAATATATCGAGCCCTTTTTGCAAAATGGACATAAGCGACATGATTTTCGTTTTTTTTTATAGAAATCGATAATTTAGGTCCATCTCTGAAAATTTCGCAGCTATAGATCCAATGTTTCAACTTTACAAGAAAATGAAAAAAGACTTAAGTACACATTTATTTTCTATTTATGAATTTTGTAACAACAAGGTGTCGGTTACGTCTAAATTTTCTTTTAAAATATATTAAATTTATAGAAAAATTTGGAACAAATTAAGGTAAAATTTGTTTGTAAATGAAATGCTACATATCTGAGTATAATTGTTATAAATTCATGTAATTATCACTATGCCATTGCAATTTATGTGCTGAAATTTACAGTTTTCTATAACTTTTTATGAATTTAGTTCATTATAATTACTAATAACATTGCAAATAATTTTTGTAGAACTTTATCATACTTTCTTAATTTTTGAAAGATTTATTAACTATAAACTTATTTTCTATGTGAGGGGCATATGAACACATCCTAAAACATCATCATACATTGTTGCTATACTAATATTTTAAGTCAGCAATGATCATAAAGTCATTTTCTTAAAGGATCCATATATGGAGGCTTGGGTCAAATATTGCTTGACATCTGTCATACTTGCCGACATAATTTACAGGTATATAAAACTGACTTCTGCAAAATTTTATAGCGATTGCTACATAAACAACATATTTTATAATGTTCTAACTATATTCCGGTGAGCACTTGTGTGGGGTCTAAGTAAAATGATGAACAAATATTGCCCATTTTTAACATCAAATAATATTTGTCTTCAATGAGCATTTTTGTAGAATTTCATCACTCTAGCTCCTAACGTTCGGAACCTATCCGGTTTTCAATAAACAGACTGACATATGGACATATCTAGATGATCTTAAAATCTTATAAAAAATATTTATTACACTCTTAAAATTTAGATATATACAACTTATATAAAGATATACACAAAAAATAATTTTTTTAGACAGAGAATTTAGACGTAACCGCCTCAACATCGTTTGTATGAGAATTTGTCTCGGCAAAAGACGTAAACGACAAAAAATCGGATATAGCGTAAATATAAAATCGAAACAAACGAAATCCTATATTTTAGATGTAATAATATTTTTTAACGGAGTTTTTGAGAAATGCTATGTCCTACTTCGAAGATAATTAAAAAAATGCTCTCCTGTAAAATTTAGTTTTTGTCCGTCACGTCTTTTGTGCGAAAAGGGCTCGTTATGAGAGCACATTCATAGTATTAGATTGAGTTTTAAATCAACAAAATCCGATTTAAACTCTCACCTTTTTGATATTTTGTAGTTTTTACTCTCTCATATGTACAGTCGGGTTTTTACTTCTTTGGTAGGCAAAATACCACAGCACTGCCTTATAGCCAATACTATCCTGATAATAAAACGCTATTTTTTAAGTAAATTCGGTGAAAAAACTTCCTGTACCGAACGCAATTTCTAAAATTATTTTAATAATTTTCATATAAACGTATACATACTATTATCTATAACATGCAATGTTATCGCGATTTGTTAGAAATTTCATAATAGTGCAAAAATGTTGGCAAAAATATTTATTTTTCTCATACAGAAAAAGTAATATTTATCCAGCCTTTGGTGCGGGAACTCTTTTTACGTGCCGAAAAAGGCCTTGCTATGGTATTTTTGATATTTGAAAAAATTGCAAAAAGTCAAAACCCTAATGTACAGGTATCGTGTGATTTCCATACACTTGTATTATTTTTGTCTACATAAGTTAACAAACAATAGGCTAATTTTACGGACGGATAACATCATTACATCGACGCAAGTGTTACTAACTTTAAGACATAATCAAAATGCCATTCCCATTATTGTGGTGCAGGGTGTATTTATACAGCATTTGGGCTGCATTGGAATTAATAATAATCGTTTATATTAATTTAAGCATTAGCACAATTCCTTTGGCACATAGCCCCCGCTGCTGCAAAAAAACATTGCTAAAAGTTGTGTTTTGCCACAAAATTATTAAAAACATTTTCAGAAAAAAATAATTTTTCTAATGTTTTTATTTTTTTAATATTATTTTCAAGTGTCAATATTGGTCCATCTCAGCAAACACAAAGAGTTTATTTAAATTAGAAAATAGAGAACAAATTTAAAAGATCTTTGATGATCTTACGCATAATAAAACAATAATAAGGTAGAATCAGTAGAAAAGTACGTTCTCAATTTTACATGCCTTGAGTTGATACAAAAAAGAAAATTAGCTTTGTTCCAGAACTTTTCTGGCTAAAGAGAATTAATGAATTTTCTCTTCGTACTTATAAAAAGTACGGGAACAGAAAAAAAAACAAAATTTATCTTTCAATAAATTTGTATTGAAGTTTATTCACAAAGAATATAAAGAAATTGGGGTTTGTCAGCATAGAAAAGGTATACATAGAACTGAAACTGAGTATGACAAAACCTAAGTCTGCTGTCAAAAACCTAAGTCGTGAGAATGTATTAGTTGAAAAATATGTAACCCATCAAACACAAACTCTTTCGTTTAAAAAGTTTTTATATTTTTGTTTGATATTATATTTCGATATTTTATGAAATAATGTTTTGAATTGGCCATTTTTATTCAACATCAGTTGACCAATGTAAGAAAGATCTTCATTAAAAATTATTCTTAATTTTAAATAAACTCTTTGTGTTTTCTGGGTTGAGTCAATATTGACACTTGAAAATTATATTAACAAAATAAAAACGATTGAAAAATTTGTTTTTTTTTCTGAAAATGTTTTCAATAGTTTTATAGGAAAAGCGTAACTTTTAGCAGTGTTTATTGCAGCAGCAGGGGCTATTTTGCCAAAGGAATTGTGCTAATGCTAAAATTAACGCTTGATATGAACGATTATTGTTAATCTGCAGCCCAAATGCAGTTAAAATACACCCTACACCACACTAATGGGAACGGCATTTCGTTTATGTCTTAAAGTTTGTAACACCTGCGTCGATGTAATGATGTAATCCGTCCATAAATTAGCCTATTGAACTTTTTTGTAAGCGGTACATGCTATACAAGAATAGGGTTTTTATAAAATTCGACTCAACAAATTTTATATATACGAAATTTTGACTATATATTGTTATAATGAGTAGTACATTCATTAATTAAGCAAACATCAATCTCTTGAATATAACTTCTACATTAAAAAATACTAAATAACTTATTGCTACTTACTCGCAATGTGGTAGGGTATGATGTATTCGGATACATTTTGTACTCCAATACTAACAAAAAATTCTACCAATACATACTTAGAGTAAGGTACCGAATGACAACTCCTTTACGTACCAACTGACAATTGTATTAAATTCACACAGAACCTGTACATGTGAGAGAGTAATATTTCTTATTCTCAGTCTCAGTTCTATTTATTTTTCTATGCTTGTCAGTTGGTACGTAAAGGAGTTGTCATTCGGTACCTAACTCTAAGTATGTATTGGTAGAATTTTTGTATTAGTATTGGAGCTCCAACCACTTTCACCACACTTTCCAAACATACATACTTGCATAAAATCGTACATAAAAATTTTAGGAAAAATAAATAACATTTAAATTTCTACATTCGCAGATTTTTTAATTTATTTTGCCCACATCTAATCAGTAAACATTTAATAAATATATTTTTCGGACTTTAAATCTCTTTTTTTGCAAAAAAATAAGTTTATTTTAAATAATTTTTTCATTTTCAATACCAAAATATACAACTTTGTTTTGTCAATTTTAATTTCAACACACAAAAATTAATTGTCAAAAAAATTAAAAAAAATATTTTTTTTAGTTTGTGAAAAATAAAAATATTTCGGATTGTTAAATGCGATAAAATTGTGTAAAAAATTAAAAAATAGTTATGTGTTTGTGAAAAAAACGTCGTTCAAGTCCTATTATCCCGGTATTTTCGAGAAAAAGTTTTGAAGTATTGTGAGAGAATTGAGTTCTCACAAGTGTGTTGAATTTACACAGAACTCGTCTGTGAAGAGAAGGAAATGTTATTGTTGTAAAACAATGTCATAGTCCAACTTCTTATTATTCTTTGTAAATTACTATTGAAATTAAAATAAAATTTAAAAACTACAATCACACATACTTATTTATGAAAATAAATCAAAAATATCAAACATTTTTTGTTTTCAATGTATTTTTTTAAACAAATAATTTACTTGACAATTTTTTTTCTATTTGCCAGGAAAAAATGTTCTGGCTAAAACATGCAAGTTCTGGCAAAAAGAAAATAATTTTAATTGCTCAAATTTGTTCTCTTTTACAATTTCTGGTAAAAACCTGCAAACTTGACAAGTAAAGGAACAAAGCTATTAAAAAATATAAAGAAAAACATCAAATAAAAATTATTGGAAATTTTTTGTTAAGAAAATAAAATTGAATAATTTGAATCAAAAAGATTGTAAAAAAAATATTTTTTTAGTTTGTGAAAAATAAAAATATTTCGGATTGTTAAATGCGATAAAATTGTGTAAAAAATTAAAAAATAGTTATGTGTTTGTGAAAAAACGTCGTTCAAGTCCTATTATCCCGGTATTTTCGCGAAAAAGTTTTGAAGTATTGTGAGAGAAATGAGTTCTCACAAGTGTGTTGAATTTACACTCGTCTGTGAAGAGAAGGAAATGTTATTGTTGTAAAACAATGTCATGGTCCAACTTCTTATTATTCTTTGTAAATTACTATTGAAATTAAAATAAAATTTAAAAACTACAATCACACATACTTATTTATGAAAATAAATCAAAAATATCAAACATTTTTTGTTTTCAATGTATTTTTTTAAACAAATAATTTATTTGACAATTTTTTTTCTATTTGCCAGGAAAAAATGTTCTGGCTAAAACCTGCAAGTTCTGGCAAAAAGAAAATAATTTTAATTGCTCAAATTTGTTCTCTTTTACAATTTCTGGTAAAAACCTGCAAACTTGACAAGTAAAGGAACAAAGCTATTAAAAAATATAAAGAAAAACATCAAATAAAAATTATTGGAAATTTTTTGTTAAGAAAATAAAATTGAATAATTTGAATCAAAAAGATTGTAAAACCAATAAAAATAAAAAACAGGATACAGAAGTGTGGAATGCCATTTGCGTGTGCCGTTCAAGAATCATTTCATGGTATTTTTCGTGGTTTTCATTTGAAGATTTTAAGTTTTCTCTTTTTAGTTTTTTTTTGTTTGACTTAACAAGGCAGAGAATTGACAACTCTCCCTACTGATTCTACCTTTCTATGGTTGTATCATGATCTTACGTTGGTCAACTGAAATTGAATTAAAATGGCTAATTCAAACCATTATTTCATAAAATATCGATATATAATATCAAACAAAAATATTAAAACTTTTTAAACGATAGAGTTTGTGTTTGTTGGGTTATATATTTTTCAAAATTTCAATAATTTTTTCAAAATGTTCATTCAAAAAGAAACGTTGGCGTTGAAAATTCTCTACGCTTTTTTTTTAATTTCTCTCATTTTCTCTCTTTAGTGTTGCCCTGATTTTAAAAAATTTTATATTTTTTAAATAAAAAACATATGAAATAAGCTCAATAAACATTTACTTTGAAATAAGTTTTGCATTTAATTTATAATTAAAATTTATTTTAGATTATTTGCGCAAATTAATAGTTTTAAATATTACGTAAAGTAAATAATGTACGAAATCGTATTTTTGTACCATAAAAACATATGTAAATACATCAATTTCATTGTATAAACAAAAGTCCAATAATAATTTCCAAATCGAATAAATAATTTCTTGAGAAAATAATAAAAAAACGTCAACGTCCTTATTAAATTCAAAATTCTCCCAATGTTATATTAAAGCCTACATTCGTCCGACTTAGGTTATTGACAGTAAACTTAGGTTTTGTCATACTCAGATTCACATTCATGTATTTCAAATCAGTACCTTTGGATTTAAATTATGTACCAAATATTTTTACACCAAAGGTGTAATAATAATAAAAAATAGGTTTGCTGATGAAATTCACACATGTCTCTACAGGTTGCTTAAACGTTATATATGTTATTATAAATGCCTCAGCAACTCAGAAACTTAAAATCCGTTCAGATTCAACAATTTTACTGACTGGTAAATGCTTAAAGGTACGAAAAACCGTGTTTGGCAAATTTCAAAAACATATTCTACTCGGATCCACCTTTCAGAAAAATAGTATCACTTCCCAGGTATTTCAATTTTCGTTTATTTTGTCTCACTATGTAATGTATAATTTTTGCTAAGATATAGAAAAAGGGTTTAGATTTATTTTTTTAATTTTTAACACGGGTATCCTTAGATTAGGCTTTACCCTTTTGGAAGTAAAATGTTTCATTATTTATGTTGGACTTTTACCCTGCAAAAATTATTGGAGTACATGATCCATTTAGTTAATCCCGGATCCACCTTTCAGAAAAATAGTATCACTTCCCAGGTATTTCAATTTTCGTTTATTTTGTCTCACTATGTAATGTATAATTTTTGCTAAGATATAGAAAAAGGGTTTAGATTTATCCTTAGATTAGGCTTTACCCTTTTGGAAGTAAAATGTTTCATTATTTATGTTGGACTTTTACCCTGCAAAAATTATTGGAGTACATGATCCATTTAGTTAATCCCAAAACTACTCCCATGTAAAAATTATTGTAGTACATGAACCGTTAAAGATTTGTTTCTGCATACATAATAATCGACACAGAAAACGAAATTCTATACACTAAAATCGAAAAAAGTTCGTTCCAGAAATCGGTAAAGAAAATTAGAAATGAAGCTTCATGGAACGAAAACAACTTCAAGTAGTTATTTTCGATCGTGTAACAACGAAATTATTTAAATTTCTTTTTGTTCTAATTTTAAAACAAAATAAAATCAATAATACAATAAAATTTCTTTGTAATTTTTTAATATTTTTATTTTTTAACAAAATGTAGACAATTTTTCACTTGACATGACAACTTAAAAATAATTTATGTTTGATATCGCGCATACGGAAACGAAAACAATTCAAAAACGAGACGGTGTCGAACATCAACGTTTTTTAGGTTCACTTTTTGTTTTCGTCGCCGATTACCGTATATGCGACAACCCAGTTTAATTAGTCCAATATAATACTGGCATGGATGATTATTTTATTTGAAAACAACATGGCCTGTATTACATGGGGACATGTTGCGGATCATGTACTCTTTCTACATTAGAATGAATTTCCATTCAAAAAGTCAATGATATGAAGAACACATTGTGTATGTGCTAGGGTGATCGATTATTCGACATTTTCCAAAAACCGGTTTTCGAATAGTTCAAATAGTTGACATTTGAAAAAACCGGTTGATATTTTTAATTTCAGAAAAAAACGGTAAACCGGTTTTTTAATATAAATAAAAAATTATATTTTAATTTGAAAAAATGAATGTTTCTCTTTAAATTTGATAAAAGATTATAACTTTAGATCTAGTCGTCTGATTTACATTATTTCTTTAATGTAAAAAAAAAAATAGAAAAAAAGTGGGACATAAGGTACTATGTCCCACTTTACAAATAAAATTTTTTAATTAATTAGGAAAATCAAAAAAAGTTTAATTAAAGCTGCTTTAGAAAAATATACTCTAGATTCTCGACACGAATATTTTTAAAATTTAGACAGGCTGTATCATGATAAAAGTATGAAGGTAGTGTCATTCCGCTCTCACAAAAATAGAAAAAAAGTGGGACATAAGGTACTATGTCCCACTTTACAAATAAAATTTTTTAATTAATTAGGAAAATCAAAAAAAGTTTAATTAAAGCTGCTTTAGAAAAATATACTCTAGATTCTCGACACGAATATTTTTAAAATTTAGACAGGCTGTATCATGATAAAAATATGAAGGTAGTGTCATTCCGCTCTCACAAAAAAATTTTTTGAAGTTTGCTGGTATTGTCTGAAATTTGTTTTTTATAAACATATAAAAGTGGTTGTACATACGTTAAAGGGGAAACAATTTTAAGGCTTTTGTATTTTTTATGTGTAATATATAGATATTAAATTAGTGTATAAGATTTTCTCATTCCGTTTGTAACACATGGAATGATTCATCTAAAACCCACAAAAGTATAAATTGGCAATTTCGTGTCAAGTGACCCAACTTTTAAAATCGATGTCTTCCGATTTGGATGAAATTTGCACCAAGGTTAGTACTATTGTAATAGTAGGCCAAACACAAATTCACAGCTCTATCGGTCAAGAACTGCCGGTCTTAGAGGGGGTCAAAGTTGGACATTTTGGTCATACAGGGTTTTATTCAAATGAGTGTAACTTATCGACTATTGGCGCGCAGATGAAAGCTTATACAATTTCCTTTAAGGGCTTATAGTGCCATAATGGACAGTTCTTGACCGATAGAGCTGAAAATTTGTGTCTGGCCTACTATCCGATAGTACTAACCTTGTGAGAAATTATTTTATATTTGACTTTTCAATAAACAAAATATGTAGTATTTTTGGAATGAGTATAGTAGCTCGATTTTATAAAATACCAGCAAACGTCAGATGGTTAATATGGCGACAAAAAGAGAGAATGACACTACCTTGATATTTTTACCATGGGCTGTATTATTATTTACTTCAAAATTAAATTTAAGTAATCTTTGATTCAAAGCGAATAAAAGTATTAGAAACCGGTTTTTAAAAAGTGAAAAAAAACGGGTTATTCGATATTCGAAAAATCAACATTTAGAAAAAACCGACACTGGTAAAGCAGAAAAACCGGTTGAAAAACCATCGACTCGTGAGAACCATAGTATGTGCACTATGGTTCTCACGACCATTTTTTGCCAAAACTATTTATTTTGATATAACATTTTAACAAATTTTTCAATGCAGTATTGTCGGCCATACTTCGAAGCTACAGAAACTACATTTTGTTTCCATCAACATTAATTACTCTTTAATAACAAGCGACTAAGTTGCTTTTTTCACAAGAAAATTAAAATGCAATTCGAAATGCAGATTTATTCAGATTATTTCAACTTAAATGAAAAAACTAATTATAAAATTGATCTTGGAAATGAACGATAAAATAAAGTACTTAAAAAATTAACCTTACAAGCTGAACCAAACAATGGGGGGTACTTAAAGCATGGATGTTTGGTATAACTTCTTACATCTTTACGATCACCAACTTCATATAAGCTTTTAAAAACTGTCCGACCTCTTCCCAGTATAAAACTTTAAAAAGCTATTCCGCGATTTTCGCGAAAACTGACTTTTTGTTATAAATGAGTATTGTGTTTAAATATTCCAAATATGGTTAAATATGAGAGATTTAAAATTTAATGTTGCATAGTAATTTATAACTATAATGTTGCTTTATTAAATTAATAACTCAAATTTATGTTTTCGATAAAGTGATGTATGCTAAATCTCATTCAAATCGGAAATGGTAAATTAAAATTGAATTTTTACTGCAATATCTGTTCTTTAGACTAGCTACTTGGAGACACTTGACTCTCTCCTAGGACACGTCAATAGCTAGTAATGTAACTAGTTAAAGAGCTAGTAATGTGACATGGGCCACCATAAGTGTTAGGTTAAATGGTTATTTCGGGACTGTCCCGGCGAACTGCCGAGTACTTTGTGCATACATACATATCGTCATACAAACGCAAACGGCATTAACTAACTAAAATCGATTTTACTGTTGATTCTAATGTATTGCATCAAAACAAATGGCGATTTTATTAACAACAAACAAAAGGCCCTATCTACAAAAACATTTAAATATTACAGATAAAAAGACCAATTTATTCATTTTTAAAATACACCATTATCAACAATTATGATAGATTTCACTATTAAATAGTTGTTTATTGAATAAAAATAAATCGTGCTGATAGAAACAGACTTTTCCATTTAAATCGTTTTTTGCTTCTCCTGTAAAATTTTAAAATTGTTAGATAGGGCCGTTTGCGTTTTAGGTGACGATATGTACATTATAAATACATATGTATATTAGAGTGTCCCGAGGAACAGCCTTTTTAAGAATTTCATGGAATACCACGAAATCAATCCGTATTAATGTACTGAATAAGAGAAAAATAAAAAATATTTTTTTGGAATGGTCCTCAGTTCCCTACCAGCGATTGAAAATCCTTACATCAGTATAATTTTTGAAAAATAAAATATTTTCGAATTTTTCGAAATGGGACTCAAAAATTCCATAATTTTGAGCTGATTACTGGAAAAATAATTTTAAAATTTTTGTAGAATATTTTTGGTCCACAAAATGATTTTAGGTGGGCTGGAGAATCATAATATTTTCGCTTTTTATCGAAATGGATTTCAAAATTGTCGTATTTTTTAGCTCATGCAGAAACATATTTAATAAATAGTTTAGCATTTGGTTCAGTCTATTCAGAAATTTTTAGATTTTTTTTTTAATTTATATGCCCTTTATAATACAAATCGTTTTGCGGACCAGAAATACACTAATTTTTGACACCCAATTCAAAAAGATAGCAACAAAATTTTTTGAACATATTGTACTGAGATCAAGATTTTCAATCGATGGTAGGGAACTGAAAAACTTTTGAAAAAAAAATATTTTTATTTTTCTCGTATTTAGTACATTGAAAAACATCGTTTTAGAAGTATTCCTCCTAAAAAGTGGTCCACGGACACCCTAATGTATATGCATGTTATATACATTAGTTGAAGTAATGTAAAGGTAAACACGTTTAATTTGAAATGTGGAAGTACATACCTATAAATAATTAATTTAAAATTTTTATTTTATTTGTTTTTGAAGTATAAACTTTATACAAATACTTCCTGTATACAAAACTAGTTATTTTTTGTAAAACTAAAATAAATAAAATATTCTGTTTACATACTCGATAAACTACGTATTTTGTTGTAAAAATAAAATAAATGAAATATTCAGTTTTCATACCCACTTTTACATATACACTAGTGGCCGAAACTAAAGCAACTTATGTTGTACTTATGTAGAATCGTTTATACAAATTTTCACGCTAAAGATATTTTTAATTTGTTTTAAGTATTGGCAAAAACTAAAGCTGCTTCTTCGTAAACATTTTTTAAATTAATTTATGTTAAAAATATAATGCTTTCTTGGTTACAAATAGCTTGTTTTTAATTTTTTTTGCAATAAAAAGCATAGTTTAAGATTTAGAGTGATTTTGTTATGAATTTTGTTTGAAACAATATTGGTCGTAAGTGGCATGGCCACGTGCAAATTCCCAGCTAGCAGAATCAATGTTGGATGATTAATCAGTAAACTGAGTCTTTTTTTAATGATCCCGATAAATGATTTAAAACTGATTATTTCAAAAATAATAACAAAATGTATAGTGATCATAAATTAATCATCCTAGTTTTTAAAATCTTATTTTGTGATCATATTTCAAGCAGTTGGACGGAACGGAACAATTCCTTAAGAATAATTAAAAATTTAGTCGAAACTGATTAGCAAAAGGGGTATGAGCCTTTTTTTAGAAGACTTGGCAAAAAATTTTGTGTTTTTTTATTTTAGTTTTGCACCGTTGTCCAAGTTTGGAGATGTTTTTTATGTATTTTATAAAGGAACCGTACTATTTATTAATTGATTAGAAACCCATGTCTATTCAGGAGAAAAACGCAACTTTGTTAGCAATTGACGATGTTATTGATCTTTTTCTTTGTACAAAATTGTTCAAAAACTGATTTTCTGAAGGATGCTTTATATGGGGATAGGGTTAAATATGGGCCGATCCTCGAAAAATTTGGTGGAAGGATTTAAGTTTATACAAAAGTTACGAAACCGGTTTTTTAGAAACTGTAATGTCAATTGACATGATTTCCTTTTGTGATACGGAAGGAATGCATGGCCCAATATATAAACAGTCAACCAGGTATGGATAATGGATTAGCAATTGTAGTCTTTGACTTCGTGTTGGGCTGTATTGCATTCAATTTTATATAATTTTTATATTTGTTTAGGCTTGTCTTTGGACGATTACTTCATAAACAGAGATACTACATTTATTTAAGAATGAGATAATTCTGAGTGTATTAAATTATAAACAATATTAAACAATATTTTTGAGAAAAAATACCTATGACGGTGTAATGAACTTAAAAATTTCAACTTTATAAAAGTCTTCTTTGTTGGTACAAAAATCTTCTAATCTTCTAATGCTTCTTCTACTTCAATGTATGCTTCTTCAATTTCTGTTGAAAATCAAACAGTTTTTAAAGGTTAAATGCACCAACATCGAAAATTTTTTAATCGTGGTTATTCTAATATCTAATTGACTAATTGAATTAAAATGAAATTATGGATTTAAATAATTTAACTTCAATAATTATATTTTTGATCGTAAGTTTTGTTTTGAAAAAATGGCATCAGAGCTTATTCAGAGAAATCTTTTGCATATTTTGGACTGAAAAAGGCTATTTTAATTTTTATATTTTCAAAAAATCATACCGTTCCCAATTTTAATTCGATTGAATATCTCATTTTAACCAGTTATGAATATTAAATGTGATTTATTATTCATAATAAATCATTTATCATCAATATTACCTTGTTCCGATACATTTAAGCAATTTATGGATGAAAAAATTATTTTCTGAAAGAGGCTTTATATGGGGGGCTAGGGACAAATATGGACCAAGTCCGATAAAGTTTTGTGAATGTATTTATATAATATTTATTTAAGATGAATTTCATCGCGTTATTTGTGTTTATAAGTTAATTTTGGGCATTCAAGTAATTTTCTGAATGGGACTTTGTATGGGGGAAAAGAAATTTGAAATTAAAAGTCCGGCAACAATAAACAATCCGTTTTTCGGGAATAACTTCCGATTTTCTTTGTATAATACTCACGTTGATTAATTGTTGGCTTTCACACAGTGTTATACATGTATCTACATACATACAAAATTTCAAATTAAAAAACAAATCGTTTCAATTACAGTTTATAAACCGGTTACCCGGTTGCCCGGTTGCCGGCTTGCAAATTTAAATAGACAATCATATATCTATAACAGTGTTGTATAAATCAATTTCATACAATATAATATAAATGCACAGATTGAGGCTTTGAACTTTAAGGTTATAAACCCTTAATATTTTAAAATCAAATTAAAATTGAACAAAAATATTTTTTAATGCCTACCAATTAATATTTTAATTTCATAGTATTTGTGGACTGGTGACATCGTTTTATTGCTCGCTATGGATGTTGATTAACTCTCAGCAAAAAGTCGGTGGGTAACTTAAGTTTATTAAAGATAAGATAATAATCAGGCTTTCTAGAAAGTTGAAAATGTTAAAAGGTTTCAACAACTTTCTTTAGATTTTAAAGTTTAGAATGTGTTGTTAATCGTTTTTTATCAATTTAGTAGAAACTACTGATAAAAAGTGTACATTTATGTTTGTCTATATATTAGACATGCCCCTAAAATTTTACATGGGGTTTGATTTTGAAAAGGAAAAAAGATCGTTAGAAAATCAGAATTATGGTAGCTAAAATTAAAATTTTGATAACAACTATTGAAATTCTGAAAAAGTAAATATTTTTCTATATTCGGAATCATAAAACTATTAGTGTAATAAAATTATGTTTTTACCAGGGACTGTAAATAACAGTTATTCTGAAATTTTTAACCAAAAAAAATCTCTATATTGGAGTCAACGTAGACCTATACTATTATATACCAATGTAATCGCTTTTTCAGAATATATGGTGATTTTAAAAACGCTCTTAGCTCCACAAATACAGTTATTTTTTAAAGGAAAAAGAAAAGTTTGATTGAAACTGTTAAAAAATAAGCTTTATTTTTCCGTCATAAAATAGTTGATTTGTACCGACGTTGAAAACATCTGAATCAATAACGGCAAATGGTAATTTGTCTGTTATGAATGAACACAAGCTCTTTTAATTTCTTCGGAAGGCATTATTATTGAAAATGAGTTTTATTTTATGACGAAAAAATAAAATTCTTTTTTTAAAAGTTTCATTTGAATTTTTATTTTTAGGTTGAAAAATAACTTTTTCAGGTGGATTTTTATTTTTAAAGTCACAAAATAACTTATGAATTAACTTTTTTGATATAACTTAGAACTGTTACGGTCCCTGGCTTTTATCAATTTTCAAACCAGTTAATGTAACAGATTTGTGTCGGTAAAATTTCATTCTTAATAATTCGGTAAACACACCCGAATGAAATTTAGCAAATATTAACGATTATAACCGAAAAATAGTCTATAGTAAAATATATTGATTCTTATAAAAAATGTTTTGTATTATAACCAAAAATTGGTTACATCTTGAACTTAAAAATTGGTTACAACTTAAATTCGGTAGTGATAGATAATCCTAATTCGAACCAAATTTGGAATGTTATTAAAGGTTTAGGTAAAGTCTATTTTTTAATTAATAATGTTGATTTGCTTTTAATGATTTATAATTACAGCAGTCAATATGTGTGAGAAATCTTACGAAGAAACGGATAATGGAAATGATTATAATGCTTATAAGGAAGTATTTACCGTTTATAAACCCAAAGCAGACGCGGGAAGGATTTTAAACCAGTTTGAGTAAATACATTTTCATATTTATAATTTTAATAAAATAATTAAATATTTAAATACAATCCACAAATCGTCATATGAAATCCCTAAGTTGCAAAAAAAAATCAAAATCGACTTTTTGATTGATTATGATGCACCGTATAAAAATACATGTTCCTGCTAAATTTTGCACTCCTACAATCAAAATCAACGTCGCTATCTTCGAAATTCTAAAAGATAATGTTCCAAAAATACCTTAAAATTCATGAACATTTTAAAATTGTTTTGAGTTTTTAACTTTGAAATTGTAAAATGTTATAAGTTGGCATCAAATAAAACAAAAATGGCACTTTTAGCGAAACCTTGCGATTTATAGTTTTTTTTAACAGCTTTAGAATTTAAAAAAAAATCCAATTTCCGAAAATCTTAATGAAAACAAAGAAGCCTTATGCCTTCCATGTTTCGGTCTATTTGACCAACAAAAACCGATTTTAATTTAGTTAAAAATGTTGAAACTTACTATTTTTAATGTAACATACGCCCTTTTGGGTTTCAGAAAAAAACAAATTCTCAAGGGCGTAAGTTTCATATCTCCGCAATTAAAACAAAAACCGCAAATTTTTCTTCAAATACTAATTTTTCAATATAAAATAAGCTTAACTTGAGAAAATGTTGAAAATTTTTGGATATTTATCATTTTAAAAAGTTTTTTGCTTCTCCTGAAAAATTTTTTCAATGTAACTTAGGGCTTTTTGGATGTGTAACATAAAAATTGGTATATTATTATAATATGCCACGCCCATATATTGATGCAGTCGCGATGGATATCGTGAAATCTATTCAGAAAACAATTTCTGAGCTGATACTTTAATTTGGGCATAGACCAATATTTTTGTGCATTACAAACATCAGCACAAACCCAAAATACCCTCCCCATAGGTGGTGTAGGGTATAACTGAAGTGTTTTGTTTTATTTCTAAAAAATACGTTGATACATACGTACATACATATGTATGTATGTATGTATGTATATACATTTATATACATATGTACACATATTTACATAGTTTTTGAATAGTACTTTAAACATTGTGTTTCTATGCCTAATGACTACATATTGTTTAAATATTAAATATTGACAGTCTTTAGATATTGGGGAAAGAAAATATTTTGTTTTACTTGAGTTGTAGTAACCAAATAAATGTGGTGCGTAAATTAAATTGTAGGAGTGTGACTGAAGATAGAAAATTGTTTGTACAATACAACTTGAAAAAATATATTGATGTGCGTGCATTAAAAAGATAATCTTATGATTAAAAAACCTATGATACGCTCACTTGAATAAGTTCACTATTTTCATTACATTCAAATTAATTTTTTGCAAAAAATAATAGTTAATAGTTATATTAAAATTTTAAATAAATAGCAAAATGATGTCTTATATATTTTTAATATTTTTTTATTTTCTAAAATATAACGTTTTTGAAATATTCTAGTGTCTGTGAATATAAACAATTTATTAAAAAAATAGTTCGAAGTGAGCCTTTAAATGAAGAACACAAATAGTCATAACAAAATTGAACAGAAAAACTATCATAAAAACTGCCTCCAAGCCAACAGATTCTGCCGTAAAAAAGAAAAATCGAGTGTTACAGGAAGCCTAGCTGCAGTAAAACGTATTAAAAAATGCCACTCGTAGAGAAAAAACCTTTTCAGTTTTAAAGCAATTAATTGGTCTCTGAATCGTAGAAATCCGATAAATACTTTCAATGTTGTAGATGTTCAAAGTTACATACTATTATACGTTTTTTTAAGTAAAATTATTGAAAATATAAAGTAGATTTGTTTTATGCATCCTGTAATGAATGTATGTATATACAAAAAATTAAACAAATTGGAAGACCATCGGTCAATTCCTATTTGATTTCTCATGGAAATCATGATATAAGAAAATACTAACCGGTTGTATTAGTTTTCAGAAATCTCAAAACCCCCAGGGGTTATACCTGATATAAATGTTAATTAGATGTTAATATGTTTCTCATCTGAACTTACATAAACTAAATTTATACTTATCATATATATGAGCGATATGTATGTATAATACTATACTATACATACATATGTATGTATAAGTACAAATTGAAATGATTTACGAAAATTAAAGTTTATTGACACTTCTACAAACACTGAAGGACATCTTAATTATAATGTTCATCGTTTATTCTGACGATTCTTATGAATCAATAAAATCTCTCTTTCTCTTTGTTAAACATATTTGTTAAGCAGTTTGATTTTTATTATTATTATTATTATTATTATCGCCAAGTAGGTTTTCTCTTGTGCCACTTCAAATACTTGGACGTGTGTGTTTTTTTAAGCAGAAAATAAAGGCATATAAATATCCCTGGTTGGTGTTTAAAAAGTTAATTATGGTCTATTTCATTATTGAAAAAGCTCTCTGCAAATGTGATTTGAATTATTAATACGCGATTTGAATTATTTTATACTCCGTTGAAATTTAAAGAGAAATTTGAAAATAACAAACTAATAAAAACATACAAGTACGTATGTATTAAGTAGGGTTTACATGTAAGCATAAGAATATTAACATTTTATTAAATAAAATAATTGTCCAATTCACAATCGATATCGTATCATTATATATATATATATATATATATATATAAATAATATTAAAATAAAAATAAGCTTTTCCATAATTTTTACCAATTTTTATTGTATAAATTTATACACTATGTAAAACCCACAAATTATGCTCTGATTCTCAGAGATAATCCAGCGAATTAAAAGTTAAGTATTATACTCCGTCCACACATTCATGTTGTTCGAAACACAACGTGTTTTTTTCAGAAACTCTTAAATTTGTACTGCTTTCCATTCATTTAGCATGTTAAGAATATTCCACACTTTGTATTCCTCTATGTTTTCGTTAATTTTTTCGGGATTTATTTAATTATCAACATTGGGGTTTTAGTTCATAATGAAATAACTTCCCAATTTCCTAAAATTGTGTTTAAAACTAATCACGTATTTAATAATATTTAAAGAAACTATGTGCCTGTTCCTCTAAATGCGACCGAATAAGTTTTATCTAGTTTTATATATGAAAAACAAGTAAGAAATTATAGTCGGGCGAGGCCGACCATATAATACCATACACCTGTTACAAAAAAATTAGATTTAGTTTTCATAATAAAGCATTTAAGTTAATTGTTCCTTGCCTTGAATTATACTTAAGCCATTTATTGTTGAATAAAATTGTGGAAATTAAAGTCAAATTTTGAAGGGGGCTTTGAATAGGGGCTATGGTCAAATGAGGCCCTATAATCATAAAATTAATGAGATCATAAAGGCTAGTATAGAACTTGGTTTTGCAGCTTTTTGTCGAGATACGAGTATATTAAACATAATTATGAACTTAAAAGCCCTATTCGTCTGGTTCAGTTGCATGGGGGCTAGGTGAAATAATGGACCGATGTTAACCATCTACAGGCTTCGTCTCCGGTAGCATAGAAGATCATGTGCCAAATTTCATTGAATTATTTTCAAAATTGCGACCTGTAGTTTGATTACAAGGTTAACTAGCTCTATTCGGGGGTTCAGTTGTATGGGGGCTAGGTGAGATAATGGACCGATGTTAACCATCATGCACCAAATTTCATTGAATTATCTTAAAAATTGCGACCTGTAGTTTTTTTTTTATTTATTTGAAAAATTGATACTAATATTTCAGTAAAATTATCTGTGACTCGTCGTGATAAAATCAGCATTTTGTTTCCCCTATACATTGATAAATATTTGTCTGATATAGACACGGGGTCATAGTCTAGTGCTCCGTAGCTCCGCGAAGACGAACGAAAAAACCATGAATAAACAATATTCTTTTTTATATATGCTAGAAAATATCTCCAAACTTTTCACAAATACTAAAATACACAATTTTTCTCAACAATCCCAGATTTGTTGGTGACTTTCTGAATTAAATTTGTTTGGTTGTTTCTCAGGACGAAGCTAGGTTCTACAAATTTATTGTATCACTTTTATAATGTAAAATATTAGGTGATTTGTAATTTTTATTCCCTGTATAGGTTAAAGTTAGGCCACACATTAATCCAGTTAATTTTAAATATAAATATCCATTCCGTCGATTTTAACTTAATTTTGTCAATCAATATTATTTATTTATTTTGTTTAACAATATTCAATATCCTAGCCTATAGGCCATAAGCGGGTACAAATTTCTACTTTACAATGATTCTTTCGACACAAAATGAATATATATATATATATATATATATATATATATATATATATATATATATATATATATATATATACAAATTTATTGTATCACTTTTATAATGTAAAATATTAGGTGATTTGTAATTTTTATTCCCTGTATAGGTTAAAGTTAGGCCACATTTTATAATTCAATGACAAGTTTATCGCAAATTTAAGTTTGTCAAATTATGAGCAAAAGCGTTCACGTTTGAAAGGACTAATATAATATACATATTTCCGAAACAGAGGTAACCCTTCATTCATCTCCAATACATTAATCCAGTTAATTTTAAATATAAATATCCATTCCGTCGATTTTAACTTAATTTTGTCAATCAATATTATTTATTTATTTTGTTTAACAATATTCAATATCCTAGCCTATAGGCCATAAGCGGGTACAAATTTCTACTTTACAATGATTCTTTCGACACAAAATGAATATATATATATATATATATATATATATATATATATATATATATATATATATATATATATATATATATATATATATAATCATTGCTTTGTATTCAGCTTATTAGCCCAATTCACGATGTGGTGTATTTTTGTAATTGTATTTATGCTCTTAAATTAAATTAAATTATATATATATATATATATATATATATATATATATATATAATCATTGCTTTGCATTCAGCTTATTAGCCCAATTCACGATGTGGTGTATTTTTGTAATTGTATTTATGCTCTTAAATTATTCTTTGGGCCCAAGAAACTAAAAAAAATGAAAGTTTGCAATTTTGGCCAATAGGTTAGGTTTAATATGAAAAAAATTAAATTTGTCGAACTTAAATTTTTTTGCTTTCATTCGATTCACTCACTGTATACTACTTGATTTAAATCACACAAACACTCTCATTAATTGTATCGTTTGAACTGATTATTGTAATAAAACAATGAGTGAGTCAAACATAGTATTTGAAAAAATTTAAATGTTTTAATTTATTATTTAAGTCACTCACGCATGGGTCTACTGTCATTCACTATTTATCCGATTTGGAAGGAAAAGTTTGTAAATTTCCTTTATTTTATGTAAAATGTTTGAAAATTATATTTTAATAATATAAAATTTTATTATTTGATGATTTTTATAACAATATTTCAGAAACATTGTAATAAGTTGTTCTGATTTACCTACTTCTAGAATGGGTTCATGTAGAAACATTTCAGAGTTCTGAAAAGAAATCTTGAAAATAATGATGTCGCCTTTACTTCTACATCCAGCTTTGAGGAGCAGTGTTGTGTTTCTAAAGTATTTCTAATAAGTTCTTCAGCAATACATAGTTATACACTAGTTCATTGGAACGTATGAATTCTAGAACTCGTTGAAAAATCTCAAAAACATAAAATTAATTAACTTAATTTCTTTACATAGAAGAGGATTTAAATTGAGAAAATACGAATTCATATTGAGAATTACAAACTAAAATTTAGAAAATATAAATTAAAGTTCAGAAATTTAAATTAATATTGAGAAAAACCTATTTGAAAATGAGAAATCCAAATTAATATTGCGAAATAATAAAATTAAATTAAGAAATGCAAATTAACATCGAGAAAAAACAAACTAAAATTCAGAATTCCAACATTATATTAAGAAATTGAAATTGAGATATTAACTATGATAATGAGAAATTTAAAATTTGAGTGTGTGCCAATCGGTAACAATTTACTTGAAAAAGTAAATTTTTGATAGATATGAGGTGAATAAAATTTTACTAGCTCATCGGGATACATAAATTTTTGACAATTGAAAAGAAAAATTTGAAAATACAAAAAATATAATATTTTATAATTTTAGTTTGTAATACATTTGTGATTGTAGAAATTTATTTTAAAAATAAAAAAATCAATAAAAGTGTTTCTTTTATTAAAATAAATGCAGATTTTCTTGTGAAATTAGTGACAATTGTCAAAATTTAATGTAATCAAAAAAGAGTTCGTTTGGCACAGCAAAAGTGATAATATTTTCCACCATAAGAAAATGTTATTTTACCATAGAACTTTGCTGCCGTTTGGCACACAGTCTTTGTATGGAATTATTTGAAAATATTTTTCTTATAAATGTTTTAAATAGCACAGAAAAAATTATGAGCATAAATATTATGAACTGTTTAAAAGTTAATAATATTTGAAAATAAGTTCCTAAATTGTATGAATTTTTTAATTTTTATTTTTTCAAACAATCTAGAAGCATTGACTTAAAATATTTCAAATATATTTTTATTTTCTATTTGTTAAAAAAAGGTTTGAAATTTTCTTATGAAAATTTTCTATTTCTTTATGATTATAAAAATATTGGTCCTACACCCACCTTAAAGTATACCGATCGACTCAGAATCACTCTCTGAGTCGATTAATGTCCGTCCGGCTGGCTGGCTGTCCATGTAAACCTTGTGCGCAAGGTACAGGTGAACGTGGGGGCTAGGTGAAATCGGTCCATTATTTCACCTAGCGCCCATACAACCCCACCCCGGAAAGGGCTTTTGAGTTCATAATTATGTTAAATATTGTAGTATCTCTACAAAAATCGGCAAAACTTAGTTCTATATACGTCTTAATAATACTACCAATTTTTATAATTATCGGACTTTATTTGGCCCGAGCCCCCATACAAAGTCCCCTTGAGAAAATGAGTTCAAGGTCAATAATTCACTAATAAACACTAGTATCACGATGAAATCCAGCATACATAACTCTAATGTAAACGTAAAGCCATGTACCAAAATTTATAAGGATAGGCCCATATTTACCCTTGCTCCCATATAACCTCTCTTTTAGAAAACAAATTGTTAAAATATTTCGGAATTAAGGTAAACAACTTAAATGCTTTGCTATTAAATATAATCCACATTTTTAACATACTCAGTGGTGTCGGTGTTGACTATACTTTTCTACTTGTTTTTAGATACAAATCGATGAAATCTGCGTGTAATTGGCAGGATTTTTTTCTTTTTTAAGATATTGTTTTTCAGCATTTCAATTTTAATTTTTTTATTATACAAAATTCGCTAATAAAGGATTACTATCTACTAAATATGGAAACAGATTAGTAGATAATAGACTTTGTTAGCAATGTTTTCAATATTGCAGAAAAAAAGTAAAAATTAAAAAAAAATCTGTCATGTACAAATTAATAAATGAACTTTTAATATTTTGAATGAAAATGGTTTGGGGAAAAAAGTCATGTTCGATATTGTCCCAATATTAATTTCAATTTCTCAATATATTTTTTTTTCAATATTAAGTTGGAAATTCAAATTTCAATTTGTTTTTTCTTTTATTATTAAGTTATTTTTTATTTTTAATTATTTGTTATATGATTATATTTCTTATGTATAAATTCTTTTTTTTAAGCAGAAATTTGTAACCGATTATGGCCAATAGACTACTAGTCTAAGACTAGGTTAATTTGGAAATAAATTAAATCAATTAATTAATATCAACTTTGATTACTAAATTTAATTTGATATGTCTCAATATTAAATTGGATTTCCGAAATTCATTCTGGTTAGATTCTGATTAGATACATAGCTGAAGCTCTTGAGCAAAGTGCTTGCACATGGACCGGCAGAACCTTGAAAAAATTGCCACCGGCGTGTTAAACGCATAAATGAGCGGTGGCGAGTCTCCGGTCTCTTAATTCATTGCGGTTTCGGATTTAGTACATTAGGGACTTAGTTTGTAGCTCCCATAAATTAGACTCTTACATAAAAATTTTAATAAAACATTTAAATTTTAATACCAAACCATTATTTATTTCAATAATAACTAAAGTAAATTATTTTCGTTTCTTTTTAGATAAAATGAAACCATGTCATAACCAAGCACATCGTAACAGTACATCCAGTGAAGCAACGGCTAGTTATAGTTCAAGTAATGAGGATTTGTGTTTAACATATTTAATAGAAGCAAGTTCACAAAAAAATGGAACAAAATTGAGACAGAGGAAACAACAAAAACGGAAAAAAGCCCTTACTTCCACGAATTCTGCTAATATAAACAGAAATATCGAGTTCATGGATCTCGGTGATGAAACTATGGAAAATGTAAAATCTAATGGACCAAAGAAGACATCAACTAATGCTGCCCTAAAATTAAGAAAGCAATGCGCAACTGCTGCTGCTTTGAAGGCAGTTTTAAATAATAGGCAACTCTCGAAGTCGTATATTCATAGTCTAAGAAGTTCGGAATCTAATTCATCCCTATGCAATTCCTTGTCATCTGCTTCCTCAACAACATCTATAAATTCGTCGCTTTCATCGTCGGCTTCAAATTCTCCCGCTACATCAGTCAATTCCTCACCCACGGCATCCCCTACTGCATGTAAACGTAATACGGATTATTTGAAAAAATCGGCAAAGTCATTGATACCACCTCTAAAACAATTTACTAAATTGAACATGAATGAGCAGGAATTAGTTCAACAAATGAGACGCTATGTTATCGATCCAAGTCTTCTAAGAGTATACGGCTTCCCTGTAGAATCAGTTCACCATGAGGGTAGTATTGAAATTTTTAAATGCTTGCCTAAACATTTGGCCGAGGAGGCTGTGACTGAAGACAACCAACGACATCATCGTCATTTTTATGGTCGTAAAAAATCCGACATCTTTAATGTTAGTGATGGTTTATACTCGAATTCCTGTGGTCAACGATGGTATGGTAATAGTTCAACCGATTCAGGCCATGGTTCTGGCGAATCAAGCCCACGCTTCACCGATTCAGATTCAAGTGAAATGGCTGAAGATGAATTGATAGCACCTGTAATGGCATTTTACACACCCGATGGCGTATACCAAATATTTTCAGAATACTGTAATTCCATAGAGAAACAGTGTGTGCGATGTTCCAAAATGTTCCAAGTTAACGAAGAAGGCGAGTACTTGTCTTTCGGATCATGTACTTATCACTGGGGTAAACTGAGTAATGTGTACAATGGGAAATGCTACGTCAATATTTATTCTTGTTGTCAAGGCGAAGAGCTTAGCGAAGGATGTTCTCAGCATGCTTTGCATGTTTGGAATGGTATTGTTGTTGGCATAAATGGCCCTTACACGGATTTTGTACACACACAACGGAAGGATAAAGGTCTTAAAAAGCATTCAAAAGTATATGCCATCGACTGTGAAATGTCTTACACAGGCTTAGGTTTGGAGGTCACCAAAGTCACAGTTGTAGGTTATGATGGTTCTCTTGTGTATGAACACTTTGTGAGAACTCAAGCCGAAATAATTGATTATAATACCCGATTTTCGGGGGTTTCTGAAAAGGATCTCTCAGCAGACTCGAATAATTCCATTAAAACTTTTGCCGAAGTACAAAAAGACTTGCTAAATCTCTTTGACGCCGATACTATCCTCATTGGTCATGGTTTAGATAATGATTTGAGGGTTTTGCGTTTAGTACACAAAACGATAGTGGACACGTCAGTGATATTTAGCCATTCAACGGGATATCCATATAGAAGATCTCTCAAGAATTTAACAAAATCCTTTTTAAAACGAGATATACAGTGTGGTGATATGGGTCACAGTAGTTTTGAAGATTCTCGAGCATGCCTAGAGTTGATGATGTGGAAGATCCGAAAAGATTTACGGCACTGGAATTACTAATCAGTACGAACAATATTATAAGGGTTTTAACAAAAGTCTAATTGTGATCAAATTTGTATATATATAATTTTAATTCCTATGTAGCTATAAAATTTGTAAAACTTTATATATATTTTTTTAATATATGTATGTATGTTGTGCGAATGTGTTATTATAATGAATATAAATTTTGATTGTATAAAAGGGTGCTCGATTCGGTCATATTTACTGAAATATTTCATTATTAGCTACATTAAATATAGTTTTTTTATTATTTATTTATTTCAGTCTTTTTTTAATCGAAATATAGGATTTTGAAATATTTTTTATTAAGCTAAATAATATTTTTTATTTATTCAGTTAGATTCTGGTGTACTTTTAATTGTATTGTAGTTTATAGAAAAACCTGTTTCCACGAAGACGAATACTTGATCACCCTACCCTGCAATTATATATGTATGTAATTTTTTTAATGTTAATAAAATCACAAGAGAGTGTGTGATAAAGATTAAGTGAGCTACGAAAATTAAATTTAGTTTTTTTCTTACAATTTGCTTAAAATTTTCTGTATTACTTTAGCAGAATTTAAGTTTTCAATCAGATCAATTTTCTGTATTATTTTAGCAGAATTTAAGTTTTCAATCAGGTAATTTTTTTAAATTTAAATGTTTAAAAATAAAATAATATATTGTTTGAATTCTAATAATAAACTTGATGTTTTGGTGCTAGATCATACAATTTTTACTTCAATTGAATTGTTCAGCAAACGTAGAAACTTAATGTAGTTAAAATATACTTTTATAATATTAGTTGTGTTCCGGAGCGTTTCTGGCTAAAGAGAATTAATTAATTTTCTCTTAGTACTTTTAAAAAGTACGGGATCAGAAAAAACACAAAATTTCTCTTTTAATAAATTTGTCTTGATGTTTATTCAAACAACTTTCTATTCAAATTTTTAAAAAATTACCATCACACATACATTTTTTTATGGCATCGAAAAATTGCATTTCTTAGATTTAAAACTTCAAAAATTTTCCGATTATTTTTACGTTATAAATTCGTTAAAAAAAAAACAAAATGTTTCCCGATTTTTTGATATCACACCTTTTTAGAAGATTTTTGTATCAGTGATCACAATCCCACAAACTACTTTGTGACAATGCTATTCTAATATTTTAAAAAACTTTGTTTTTATTTTTGAACATCGTATATATTATTCCAATTATATATTTTGAGTTTATTGGTAGTCAGTTGATGTAAATGAGAAAATATATGTACATGTGTGCATACATACATAACTATAGATCAGTGGAGCTCAAACACATGCTACCATAGACTACCATAGTTTTATTTGTGTTGGTAAAGCAGCGGAGAACAGAATTCATCTCAAAATAAAAGTGCACAAATAAAATGACTACAAACTGTAGAGTATATCGTCAACTAAAACGCAAACGGCCCTATCTAACATTTTTAAAATACAGGAGATGCAAAAAACTATTTAAATTCAAAAGTTTGTTTCTATCACCGCAATTTATTTGTAGTAAATAAACGAATTTTTTAATAGTGAAACCTTTCAGGTGTTATGATAGTTGACAATGGCGTATATAAAAATGGATAAATTGAACTTTTTACCTTTAATATTTAAATGTTTTTGTAAATAGGGCCGTTTGTTTTTTGTCAATAAAATCGCTTATTCTGATCGTATGAGTTGTGTGAACATTTGTTTTGATGCAATACATTATAATCAACAATAAAATCGATTACATTAAATCGGCTTTCTCAAAGTTTTGTTGTTGTATTTCTGTGTATTTTTTAAAAAAGGTGCGCACAGACCTTACTTTGACCTTACTTTGCGCCAACGTAGCGTCAACAGAATTTTCCTACCCTATCACGCGTGCTATGAAATCTCAATATTGAACTCCTCTGCTATAGATATATTTAATACTTTATAATAATTGAAAACTTTTAATCTGCTTCCAGTTCTTACACACCTTTTTTATAATGAAATTTAACATTTATCAATTATAATTTATTTTAGAAAGAGTTAATGACAAATATTTAATAATACTAAGGAAAGGAATGTCAAAACGGAAAATTTAGAGTGAAATGTTAACATAAATACTGGTGTAACATGTACTGATATTTTTACTGTGATTTTTAATGCACTTTTCGCGCACTGTTCTTATGTTTCTGTTGTTCATTGGACATGAAAGAAGATTAACACCAACATACTACCTACTTCTTCTAATTATAATTATTATTTTTTAGTTTTAATTTTTTTTAAGTAAAATTTCACTCCAATTTTACATACGAATCGAATCATGTGACGAATAACTATTTTCGTTTTTTATCATTTTATAGTACACATTTTGTAAACGACTAAGTAAAATTAATGATTTAAATTATAAGATTTTTTTTACAAAATATCTACCTTTATTTTTTAATTTACACATTTATGTATGTATAAGCAGTAAGCGTACGTGAATTTTTGACTAATAATAAACGATTTTACATATGTATATACATAAACATACCTATCACAGTTTAAAAATGTGATTAATAAATAAATATTATTGTTAAAATAACATGAATAAATAAAGTTCCTAATTTAAAGAAACTAATGCACACAATAACATATCGCTCATTTACTTGAAGAGTGTTACAACTCAAATTTCTTGTTTTAAATTTATTTCGCCAAAGTCTTTCATATTGTTTTACATAATTTTAAATGTTTTATATTATGTTCGGTGTAAACGTGATTTTGGTGTAGACATAAAACTTAAGATTGTACGACTAGTAAAAACTAGTTAAATTCAAATGAGATTATTAATTTCTCCTTTATACATACATACATATGTTACATACATATATCAGTTCCTCGTTTCTGTACTTTTCTCAAATCAGGAAAAAAATAAATAATTTATTTAAAATGGCCTTTTATGACAAGTTTTTATATATAATGTAATTTGTTAACTGTTTAAATTAAAAATTCAGTTGAAGTTTTTAACAATATATTAGGTAAAAAAGATCCAATAACTTTATGATAGAGTATAATTTATAATTTGCCCTCAGTTAAAAAAACAAATACCTTACAAGTACGCGAACGCCAGTTTTCAAAAATTTTAAATTTTTGTTTATATTTATTATTTACAAATTTGTGATAAATAACATTAAAATAAAATAGAAAGTTATGATAAATAACATTAAAAAAATCTAAGTGAGCGATATGAAATAGTTAAACGATATAAAACATTCCACGCCGGGTTTCTCAAAGCTATGTTTTTTCTTTTTTTAATTATGACAGTCTTTAAGTAAGTGAGCGATATGTACTTTCATCAGATGTGAAAAATAGATCGATATTGAAAGGTTGTCTCTGCTTAGCTCAAATCGATTTTTATATAATTATGAAGATGGTAGAAAGAGTAAAGCTTTCACAACCTCAATAATTATTATCTTAGAAATTATAAAGCAAATATGTTTGTACCTTTATTTATATTTACACATATATTTTTTAGAAGTTTAATATGTTAATTTTTAAAAACCACTAGAACATTTATATACCAAACTGTAAAAAATAAAAATAAAGTTTATATGTTATTTTTTACTAAATAAAATTTATCTTAATATTTGTTTTATTTTTCAAAAATGTTACTCCTATGATGCAAATATAATGGAAGTTTCACTTCTTCCCCATATGTTGTAGAAGTTTATAGATATTTTCTGAAATCTACCTATTTACAGAACATATTAAAAATGGAGAATTAAGCATTTTTTTTACCTGTACAATTTTTTTGGAAATCACTAAAATGCATAATAGCAATAGAAAAAATTATTTTTTTTTTCAAAAAAATCTTCAAAACTTGAGTTTATCAATCGTTGTTATAATATTATATGCTTAAAAAATAGCATTAAGAAATTGTATTTGTTGTAGTCCGTTTAGGAGTTATGATGTTAATTTGTGCGTTAATAAATTTCCATACAACACAGGTCTTTTTTATTGTCACCTCTTAATTTTATAAAACTCCACCAAATTAATGTTCCATATACACTCCCCGAAATATTTATAAGATAAAAATGATTTTAGACATAAGTCGGGAATTATTGGTGCAATCGTAGAAAAATTTAACAAGAAAATTTGTTGTAATGTAATTTATGGTATGAAAAAGGTACATAATTTTTATATTCGAAGGAAATAATTATAAAACTAATCCGAAATATTGTTAAAATCGTTGAATTTTTTTTTTTTTTTTTGAAATTTTTGAAAATGATCTCTTTTTTATAGTTAACTTTCTTAAATTTGTTTTGTATTTCTACAGTTATATTTAGCTGGCAAATTCTTAATAGTTTAGTGTTTTCGTCTGATATATATTAACTGTGTTCTTTATAGTCTAGACTCTAGAAATTTATATGCTCTAGCTAACTGTATTTTAACTGTTTATTGCTTTTCTGAATTAATTTTTGGGGATTTTTATGACTTCTACTCATTTTTTATACCCTGCACCGCCATCAGTGGTGATTGAGGCTTTATATAACTTTGTCATTCCGAGTGTAACATCAATAAATATTCATCTGAGGCCCCAAGTTTATGTGTATATTCCGTGTACTTATGAAATCTATGTCTTTTTTAAACACGTTCGCGTTAAAACAAAGCAATATAAATTAATGAAATTCATCTGAAATATTCATTATTATTCTAAGCAGTTTGGTATTGAAAACCAGCAAAATCGGTCCTTTACATAAAAATTAACGAGTAAAAATTTCTGACAACATCGAAAAAAATTAAGTTTTTCCTCCTTCTTCAGTTGTTTACCCAGAAACTACCACAGATAATACAATTAATGTTGTCACACGTCATTTTGTGGCCCAAGAATAAATTCTGTATAAAATCATAACAATCGATCCAAAATTAATTAAGAATTAAAGATATCGCAATAAAAATAGACAGAAATTGTTATGTACATATGTATGTATATATATTAATCTATCTGTGGCCCAAGAATAAATTCTGTATAAAATCATAACAATCGATCCAAAATTAATTAAGAATTAAAGATATCGCAATAAAAATATACAGAAATGTGTTATGTATATATCGTCACCTAAAACGCAAACGGCCCTATCTAACATTTTTAAAATTTTACAGGAGAAGCAAAAAAATATTTAAATTGAAAAGTTTGTTTCTATCAACGCGAATTATTTGTAGTAAATAAACAAATTGTTTAATAGTGAAACCTATCATTTGTTATGATAGTTGACAATGGCGTATATAAAAATGGATAAATTGGACTTTTTACCTTTAATATTTAAATGTTTTTGTAGATAGGGCCTTTTGTTTTCTGTCAATAAAATCGATAATTATGGTCAGAGGGGTCCAATTTTTGGTGTGGACATTTGTTTTGATGCAATACATTAGAATCACCAATAAAATCGATTTTGAATTTTTGGTTAGTTAGGGCCGTTTGCATTTCAGGTGACGATATATTAATCTATCTGAGAATTTGTTTTCGGATCGGTCAATAATTGGTCAAAGCCCCTGTATATTGTCCACTTCCGAAAATCACGTAAACGGACATATTTAATTAATAAATGAGTATTGCTGCTTTGTGTATCGATAAATCATGTTCGAATTGGCTCAATTTTGGTCACAGCCCTCATATAAGGTAATCGTTCGAAAATCACTTAAATCGTTAAAATATAACGATATCAAAGTTTTGTATATACATAAATCATTATTCTATAAGAGGTCCATAAATTTTTTTATGTACCTGATCAAAATTAGTTTCGTATGTGTATAAATAAATTATAAAATCATTTCTAAATGATAGTACCCTCATTACGGAAGCAAAATTTAAGCAATTTATAAAATATTTAAATGGCTTTTTATAAAATTTAGATTACAGGTGGAAGACATTTCAGATTCGGCGTAGCCGAATATAGTACACTTACTTGTTTATTTTAATCTGTTTTGCTTTTTCCAATAACATTTGTTATATTAATATACAATTAAAATTTTATTGAAGATCAAGCAGTTTAATTTAATTCTCCTGTTTTTTATATTTTAATAATTTGGTTTAATATCTACAACAAAATTTTTTTTTTAATTTTTATCAAAATAATTATAATTATGTAGAAATTTGTAACCGCTCTTGGTATATGGGCTAAGTTATGGAATACTGTTAAACACATACATATAAAAAATATTCATATTCATACACTTTTTAACAGATTTTCAAGAAATTATATGTTAGGTATAATTTTTTAAGCATTATCCATGGAATTTCTTATCGAAATTGGTAGGAAAAGTTATGGTAAAGTCATACTTTACAAACGACATCTTAATCACATCTAAAATGCGTTTACATATTATACGCATTTATAATAAAAAAAAATTATATATTAACCCAGATATAGTTGTTGAAGAAGAAGTGCGTATTCAATTAAATGCGTTTTAAATACATGCCTAAATGTTTGTATGTATTAATGTATGTATACTACGAACTAGCAAAAATTTAAGTGATACCATATACACATAATACTAGAGGTCATATATAGTATTACCGCGTTTTCAGTTTTTCATTTTCTTATCTTTTCTCTTTTTAACATTTAAATTTAAAATTTATTAAAATGATTATATCCATTAGCTCTGGTGAAAACAATTTTTTAATTAAACCCCCATTAACATAATAATACAAATATAAGAATTTGTTTTTTTAAAAGGGAAAGGGATTAGAAAATGGAAAACTGAGTATACAGTTTTTCTTTATACTATCTCTACTTTCATGGGTATTTGGTTTTGTTCAGGTCCAAAAAGTAATAACCTGTATTTTACTAATTGCCTTTTTTATCAATAAATTTATATTTTAATATCTAAAAAGTTTGCCTACCTTTTTAAAGCATTCTTAGTTCTATTTGCCCATGATTCATTTTCAAAGCTAATAAAGTAGCGAAGTAAAAGCTAAAAAATATGCTGGCTGTACATACAACACATTTTGTTTGGTATTTATTTAGTAAACATTAACCAGACAAAAGATCGTTTAAAAAGTAAGTATTATTAGCCTCGTCCAAGGTCGAAAAAACCCATTTCTGGCAAAAGTGTTGACAAATTTGCTGATTACACTATGCGACAAAATAAATACAATTTTTCTGAAAGGTGATTCTAAGTATAACTAAAAATTTTGCTAAACATAACTTTGATAATTAATATTATTTTAAAGCATTCTTAGTTCTATTTGCCCATGATTCATTTTCAAAGCTAATAAAGTAGCGAAGTAAAAGCTAAAAAATATGCTGGCTGTACATACAACACATTTTGTTTGGTATTTATTTAGTAAACATTAACCAGACAAAAGATCTTTTAAAAAGTAAGTATTATTAGCCTCGTCCAAGGTCGAAAAACCCCATTTCTGGCAAAAGTGTTGACAAATTTGCTGATTACACTATGCGACAAAATTAAATACAATTTTTCTGAAAGCTGATTCTAAGTATAACTAAAAATTTTGCAAAATATAACTTTGATAATTAATATTATTTTAAATTTTTTATTTAAAATTTTTATTTAGTAAACATTAACCAGACAAATGATCTTTTAAAAAGTAAGTATTATTAGCCTCGTCCAAGGTCGAAAAACCCCATTTCTGGCAAAAGTGTTGACAAATTTGCTGATTACACTATGCGACAAAATTAAATACAATTTTTCTGAAAGCTGATTCTAAGTATAACTAAAAATTTTGCAAAACATAACTTTGATAATTAATATTATTTTAAAATTTTTCCTTAAAAATTAAAATATCTTCAAAAAAACATACGAAAGAAATAGATTGAACCAATGAAACATCGTTTTCGAATCATAAATTTTGCATTGGTTCGATTGTGTCGATCGCAAATGACACGCCAATCTTAAAAACATGCTTGTTTCACCTTAATCCACTTCACGTGCACCTCTGATTAAACTACATCTTGGTTATGTAACTTTTTCCTGGGCCAGCATGTATTAAATACAACAATTAAAAAAAGGTTTTAAAAACTGGACCGATTTTCTTCAAATTTGGAACGTAGTTAGATCTATACTTAGAGGGGGTTATTGGCTATAGTGTGTTTAAAAACTTGGACTAAAAGGGGACAAAATGGTGAAAAATAGAGCTTTTGAGCGTTAATACTGATTATTGAATATACTTAAAAGAAAACACTTTCGATTAAGCTTTTTAAAGTGTCAGAAATATGTATTAGAAAAGTGACATTCCGAAAGTCGGACAAAAAGGGGACAAAAGGTAGGACAAAGGGCGAACATTAGTATTTTTGTAGTTAAAGACTGATATTTTTCTGTTCTAAAGACAAAATATTATTTTAATAGTCTCAGAAATATACAGAAATATATTTTGAAAGTCCACCCTTAAGGGAAAAAAGGGCCCTGTATTTGCTGTATAAAATTTTAAATATTTATATTTAAATGGTGCAAAGGAAACAATACTATTCTCTCTCTTTGAAAGGGAGAAAACTTTGTACTTTTGAGGGTATATACTTATTATTGTCTATACTTAAGCAAGGACATTTTCGGTTAAGCTTTTTAAAGTGTCTGAAATATGTATTAGCAAAGTTTCGTAGCGAAAGTTGGACCTGAATGGAACAAAATATAAGACAAAAGGCAAAAAACAGGCAAAATGAGTACTTCGGTGCTTTAATACTGTTTTTTTCTGTTCTAAAGCTAAAATCTTTAAGACTATGAGATTTATAGTCTGAGAAATATTTATATTTCGAAAGCGCGTCCTTAGGGTGAAAACGGGAAAAAAGAAATTTAAACTAAAGGGGCAAAAACTAGTAATTATGTCTTCTTTTGTAACTTTTTTGTACTTGTATAAAATTGTTGAAATATGTAAATTTTTTATAAATATTTTTCCGTAATCTGTCAAAATATGTGATTTTCAAAAATATTTTCTTAAAACATCATTAAAAGGGAAAAGCGGCAAAATTCATGAAACAACTTAAATTTGGGAAATTCAATGGAGAAAGAGGGTATGGTTATTATTTTTGGCACCTTTTTGGTATATGTATAAAAGATATTATTCTAATAAAAAATAATTTTTAAATATGTATATCGTAAAATTACTGACAACAATATTAATTATCCTTGAGTCTTGTGTACTACAAGTATAATATCATACAAATCTAAAATCGAAATCGATGTAATTCATAGTCTATTAATTGCGGAAAATTACGCTTTATTTTTTATCTACAAAAACTTCACAAGTCTTATTACGAACTACGCTTATAACGAACAAATTTGAGTGGTCCCCCAAAGTTCTTTATAAACGGATTTGAAAAAACATATATATTTCCTTACGATTGAACACTTTGAAATAAGAAATTTACTCTTAGGGACGTTATCCCAACTCCCGGTTATCGTTTAACCGGTAGATGTTCTGCCTGTCAAAATAATTTTTGTATGAAAACTGACAATTTAACGTTAGGATAAAACATAAATATACATTGAGATAATGGGGCTTATAATCCAATTAGATATAGGAATATGTATCAACTACAAATATCAAAAGTATTTAAAAAAATAAAACTACCTAAACAAAAACGACTGTTCAAGCTAACAATGGTTTACTTAGCAATTTCCCTCATATATCTCGAATATAAAGGATATCTCGAATATGAAGAATATTTCGAATATGAAGGATAAATATTATCAATACATTAACTTACCGACAAATTGCATGATGTACATTTTTTTCTTAAAAACAGGGAGGACTACTTTTCTACCTCAGGCTGCATGCTAATCAAATGACGCAGCGCAATTATCCGAAGCTTCTTTACTGAACACTTGAGTTACTTTAATCTTGTGTTGTAGGGCAATATGCTAATCCTTACCGAACAAATAATCTCGTATCCACTTGCTTTTAATTTGACAGTATCATAGATCCTTGCTGTGAAGTATTCCTTGAATGTTCAATGATTTTTTTGGAAACTGTTCACCGATGAAATCCTTCTTCAAAAAAGCAATTTCAGCATATAGGATTCAGACGGTAGTGATTTTATTCCTTTAGGTAATTTATCATCTTATCAGCTTTAAGACACAACATTTGCATTCCATTAAATAATATATAAGCAGCACAAGACATTTTTGCGCTTAATTTTTAAAAATTGTTACACTAAATTTAAATTTTTCAAAAAATATATCTAACTTGCTTTCAAATGTCAATATCGCTTTGTTTTATTTATGTATGTAATGAACACCACCAATCACAAATGTTTGGGAACAGTGTTGCCAGAAAATGGTTGAAACATTTTGTCCCCAAATAGTTTAATTTTTAAATGGAAATCCCATCGCTATTTCCATTTATTTAATTTTAGTTGTGCTTTGTTGCAATTTCATATACATAAATTTATAAACGTTAGGAGTTAACGTATAAAATTATACATGTCAATTTTGCAGGTTTTAGTCAGAAATAGTCAAAATCAATCAGAAAAACAAGAAAATGTTTAGAAATTTGAATACGTGAACGACTTACTGTAAAAACTTTTATTCCAGACGACTATAATTTCAAAAAATGAAGAGAGCCATATGACTGTTAAATTTTACATATTGCATTTAGAATATCCCATCCGCTCTCTTCTACACAATATTTTGACAGATCATATTACTTGTGGTATTATGTAAAAATAGCTTTATATTGCATCTATTGTAGTAACTATTACCAATACCATATACAATTTTTCAAAATGTTAGATAGGACGATTTAGGTGACGATATTATTATAATATTTAATCAAGAAAAATTAAAAAAATTTAATTTTGTTATTATTAACGCGCATAGACGATTTTTTTCGTTTTTTACGACAACAAGTTGATTGTTAGAAAATTGATTTATTAAACCCTAAAAAATAGTTGACGATTTTGCTCCCAAATCATCTGGCAACTATGCATCTGACACTGATTATTTCAAATTTTTATTTTGGCGCGAAAAAAGGGGAAAAATTGTGTGATAGAAAAATCAAATTGGAAAAATTAATTGTATAGAATATACTAAAAATTGCTTGCGATAAGAATACTTAAATTAAGTTAATAAACTACAAGTAAACAAACATTTTTCTAAAACAAACAACAATCAAATGTGGCAATAGTCAAATGGATTGGAGCAGACGATCCGTAAGTGAGAATTTACAACAATGAATTATTGGACCTTTAACGTTGAGCGCAGGAGATTTTGTTTTCGAATGCCGATGAATCGGATATTTCATCTGTACGAATTGAGAGAAATGTCCAATCAGAATCTTTGTCATGCTATTGTTCAATGGTATTCCATCCCGGAATGTATTTCCCACAAACATGTTGAAAACGACGTAGTGTAGATATTGATTATGGTTCCGTAAATGTAGCATTATATGTCGTCACAACGAAATATCTGCCACTGAATTACTAATATAAAAACAAAAAGTGTCCAATGTGTGTGCCAGTATAAATTCCAAATAATAAGGAACTTTTTGGTGCCATTGCAATTTGCAAATGATGAATTATCATCAAGACGAGGTCGAAGAAGCTCACTACTTAAGCAAACAAGGTTGAAAAAAATCTGCATCATCAGAAAACTGAACGTTCATCGGTAGTGGATAGTCAGAATTCGTGCATCATTATATGTGGCCCCAACGAAATATCTGCCACTGAATTACTAATATAAAAACAAAAAGTGTCCAATGTGTGTCAGTATAAATTCCAAATAGTAAAGAACTTTTTGGTGCCATTGCAATTTGCAAATGATGAATTATCATCAAGACGAGGCCGAAGAAACCCATTACTTAAACAAACAAGGTTGAAACAAAATCTGCATCATAAAAAAACTGAACGTTCATCGGTAGTGGATAGTCAGAAATCGTTACTCAAGCATCATTAAGCACTGAAAATACTGGGAATTGTTTGACTTCAATTGTTTTAATTCCGAAAATTCCTCCTTCAAAATCGTAGGCGGTTGCAGCGTTGTTCGTTTGTCGGCCAAAAAGAAAAATATCAGTGGTACACGAGAGAGAAAGATAATCTCAATGCAAATTATTTACCCGCATCGCCATTGACAGAACAAAATATTTATGAAACACCACGATCAAGAATAGCAGCTGCCAAAAGAATCCTCAATTTGAGTTTAGACAATGGTGTTACTGATGCCACTGAAGATTCGGATTGTCTCAACTATTCAATTGTTAAAAGTACCACTACTGCCGCTAAACGATATTAAAATCAAATTGAGATTGTCGAAAGGTAATTAAATGTACAATTTATTGCTAAATGTTTTTTTTAATCATGTTCATATCTAATTAAATTTTAAAGACGTCGTTCCTCACGACTTGCTTCCTTGGACGATGATCTACTGGCTATTGCACAGCATGAACGACATATTTATCCTACCAAAGTTGTAGTACTTAAAAAATCTATGTTTATCATACTCTAACGAAAAAAAATAATCATCATCGCAAAAAATATGTATGTATATAAAAATCAGCAATATCAAAAATGGGTAAGTAAAAAAGAGTTGTGTTGACTATTAATAAATTTGTATAAAATAGCCGAAGGTATTGCGAAATAATTCATTCAGTTATCAAGTATTGTGGAGAAACGCATATTTAAAGAGATGAAATAATAATCACTGCCAAACGTACTAAAGTAAGGAAGATATCATTAACATATACTCAAGAAATTACCACCAAAGTTAGAAGAAGTACTGCAAAGTTGACAAATGGGAAACGTCTAGCACTCCTCATGACAAAAACTAAAAATGATACGATCCGGTAAATTGAAACCTGCAATTAAAATTCGCAGTAGTTCAACTAAAGGAGAAAACGGAACTCGAAATCTCTTGCGAACTTTTACATGTTTCAGTTGTGCCAAAGTCTCTGCCCTGCCGTGAAAAGCCGTTTAAAAATATTTACACATTTTTTAGAAGACAAAAGGATCAATGGTATTATGTCAGGAACAGGCGAAAATATGATTTACCACCGTTCGATTTTTTGGAAATAAATGTTATGTGTTTAACTGAACCTCGTCATATATAGACAATTGGCAGGCAAAACATTGACATTGGAACATGCACATACATTGTTGGATGAAACGTTTCTCTACTCCACCACTTAGGAAAGTACATACAGTAACTATAGGTAGATGAATACGTGTTTGGCCTACAATATCTGCAGCTCGTTTAGTTGTAGTAACTATAGCCACTACCATGGATTTACCACAGTGTTTGTTAATGGGTAAAGTCACCTCTGCCATACAGTTAGTAGCGAGGTAAGTCTAAAATATAAACAATGTATAAACAAAAACATTTCTTAGTTTTACAAATTGCTTTTTCAAAAATCGAAACTGGTTTATCTTAAAAGAGTTAATTTAATAAGTGAAAACATAAGACCTTTTTGTTTTTATTCGATTTTTTAATATTAAATTCAATTTCACTTTACGGTATTCTTAAATTGTTTAATTTTTTATGAAATTTGGAATAATTTTCAAAACTACTTTTCATCTCATCTTTAAATGTGTTTTAAAAGTTTAATTACATGCGACATTACTGAAAAGTCTGCTGAAAATCAAAGAAATTCTAAAATAAATTGACGTCGGTCAAATATAGTGACAATATCGGGGGGAAAAAATTATTATTTAAGCCATTTTAATTTCTGAAAATTGTACTTATTTTTTACGAAAGATGGTGAGAAATGTTTTTTCTGATTTTGGGTATTTTGTGGTATGGTAATATTTTCTATCAGTACATTTTCCTGTGGGCTACAAATTAAATAATAGTAAATAAAAAAATATAATGAAGTTATAAATAGTTATATCATGGTCAAAATTGATGTTTCTATACTTTCAATAATTTGATGATATCTAGTGAGAATCTTTTTTAGGAATGAACAAACACATGTCATCATTTATCTTTGGTTTCTAGTATGTGGAATTGTAGTTTTTAAATTTTGATTTTAATTTCAATGGAAATAGTCTTCGTAAATACTATTCCTTAAGAAAATGTTACTAAAACTTAAACTAGATAAAAAATACTAATGCATTATTTTCCCTACAGGTTCCTTAGAATTTAGTTGTCACTAGGAAGGACGTATCAATTGGAATAAACCACTATAATGCCAAATTAAATGCAGTGTAATTGGCAAATATAAAAATATAAATAAAATTTAGAATTTACTAAAATCAGAACATATACTAAAGTAGTTTATTTTGTTTCAGATTACTCAGCTATGGCGATAGGCGCAAATACGTTCCCACGACAATCAGTTCTTCGCACTGAAACGACTTGAAGTTCAACGAACAACGACCAAGGATTGTCAAATCAGCCACACCGACTTTACACGTGTCGCTGCTACAACAAAAATACATTAGCTGAAATATCTGGGTGAGCGAAAATTTAATTCAAACTTAAAACAGAAAATAAGAACAGTAGGTCGTGACTGGACAGATAGTTTATATAATTAAGCTAGGACTCGATAGAAACATATTTCCATAATTCATGTTGAATTAAATATAAATTTCTTAACTGCGTGTTATTACCCCTAAATTAAAATAAATTCTGTTTAGAGTAGTTATGGATTATGTCATTGTCAAAACTAATGTTTCTGTATCTATCATTTGTATAATACCCAGTGAGAATCCGCTTTAAGAATGAACAAACACATATTTGATTTCAAATATGTATTGTACAATCATTTACAATTGGTTTCAACTTACTGTAAGATCGGACTCAGAAAATGTTACTAGCCTTGGTGACTAATAACCCCTAGCTTTTGATGGCACGGTTCCGTAAAGTGTAATGGGGTTGCACCTTCTAATAGGGTAGTGACGGTTACACATGTAACCAGCTTAGAAACGTAAGTTTTTAGTTGAACTAAGCAAATGATTATTCATTCCTGAAGTTATGGTTTTCACTGGTCTATTAAATAAACGCAAGATATGTAGATATATGATTAAAGTTCAGGACGCTTCCATAACTACGTGAAAGAAATGCATATCAAATAGAAATATTGAAATTAGTTTTCCTATTTTTTTTCTTTGTTGGAAATAGAGTGACCACAAGTTTTTACTATTTTCGCAGTTAATGCTATATATGTAAAGGAATCTACGGTAAATTTTAGGTTTAATAAAAATTTAGTTAACACTTTCGTCGTAGTTTTTAACTGGAGGTATCTAGAAATCTTTTTAGTATACCACAAGGGTGATATTGACAAGGATATTGACCGGCACTAATATCATTAAGTTCCCACGAGTCCTGGTTTGTCCGATTTATGATCTTTAATTTTTATCCTGAAAGCTTTTCCTGAAGAACCTTACATTTTATATTATGTTTCTAAACATTTAAATAATTTTTCTTACAATCTAACTGATGTCTCTGTACCATCAATCATTTGTATTGTAACCAGTGAGAATCTGCTTTAGCAATGAGCAAACACATATTTGATTTCAATTATGTATTGTACAATCATTTATCTTTGGTTTCAACTTACTGTAAGATCGGACTCAGAAAATGTTACTACCCTTGGTGACTAATAACCCCTAGCTTTTGATGGCACGGTTCCGTAAAGTGTAATGGGGTTGCACCTTCTAATAGGGTAGTGACGGTTACACATGTAACCAGCTTAGAAACGTAAGATTTTAGTTGAACCAAACAAATGATTATTCATTCGTAAAGCTATGATTTCTACTGGTCTATTACATACTGAATGACATGTACAGTTGTCATTATTGCTCAGGACACATCCATAACTCCGTGTATATATTAGACAAATATCTATCAGAGCAAAAACAAATTTCTATGCAAATTTTACAATACAAAGACGCTTGTTATCATGTCAATGTTGTATAAACAATTGATTAGACAACATTGTCATAACGATGATATAACGATGATATAACGCCAATAAATCCTGTCTGTATCTGCTAATTTTTTATCATGATAACAATTTGACGTTTAGCATAATAAAAATGTATCTAATCTGGACACGAAATAGCTTTGTCAAACAGAAATTCAATTTAAGTGGACATTTTTAAATTAACTTCACTATGTTCTTAAATTTTTGGCGGGATATATGAGAGATTGCAGATTATTATAAAATGTAAAATATTCGAAGTGGTAATAATAAACTGAACTATAGATGAAGGGCATTTTAGATCCGGTTCAGTCAAATATAGCGCTTTGACTGGTTAAGATTATTATAAACCACAAGTACATTTGATGCAAATTACATTGACTTAAACAAATATTCAAACATTAAATTTAAAATTTTTCAGTATAACAAATTTTTTCTGCAAGGTGAAAATTTAACTCTTTATATTAAGTTACATATTAATAATTAAATAAGTCATAAAGTAAGAAATTAAATGTGATTTTTGTATACATACATTAAAAAAACTAAAAAAAAAAATAAATAGTTTGTTTGAATAATGATTTAAGAACAAAATAAGTGAAAAAGTATTTTCTAAGTATAAGCGAAAAAATAAGCAAATAATTTATTATTGTACCAAAAACAAAGAAGAGAAATATCTCTGTATTATAAAAAAATCTATTAAAATAAAATATTTGTTTTTGTATATTTTTACCAAAAAAAAAAAAGAAAACATTGTAAAATATCTATAAAATTTTTGATGAACACATTATATTTTATTCTATTGAACAAAAAATAATTGTAACCCTATACATACTTTATAATTTACATTTGCATAACTTTATTGTTAAACTACTGCGATACTTACGAGTCCCTCCAGTGGTATATTTATAAGAAAAACTTTTGTGATTTGCTTATTCGGATATCAATTGGCGATATCCGGCTTATACCATGTCACCCAACGGACCATGCAAAAACAGGGTAGTGGATGCTATGGTATAAGTTATTTTTTTTTTCTCTAACTAACAAAACTTACTATTTTCATGACCTACTAAAATACATGTGCTGTGTAAACTTAGTATAAGTAAATCTATTGTAAAATTGCTTTTTGAAAATGTAAACATCCACATGTACAACTGACGTGACAGTTCTAGTAAAATTATATATACATTTCTGAACTACATAAATCTTCTTGAGTCACTAATTTTGACTTACGTTCAGTAGTTCACTTGTTATAAACCTTGTTAACTAAATGAATTGTGTTTAGCGTAGTTATGGATTATATCATGGTCAAAACGCATGTTTCTATACTATCAATCATTTGTATCATAGCCAGTGGGAATCTGCTTTAAGAATGAACAAACACATGTTTGATTTCAAATATGTATTGTACAATCATTTATAATTGGTTTCAACTTACTGTAAGATCGGACTCAGAAAATGTTACTACCCTTGGTGACTAATAACCCCTAGCTTTTGATGGCATGGTACCGGAAAGTTCTGACGGGGTTGCACCTTCTAATAGGGTAGTGACGGTTACACATGTAACCAGCTTAGAAACGTAAGTTTTTAGTTGAACCAAACAAATGATTATTCATTTCAGAAGCTATAGATTCCACTGGTCTATGACACAAATGAAATATTTGTACAGATCTCAATATTGCTCAGGATAATTCAATAACTTTGCAAACTGAAATTCAATTACCAAAACATCGTTTTAAATCATTTTTTTAATTATTGAAGTTAAACCTATACGAAAAATTGTATGTAAATGCAATCACTATGTATTATTGATTTCATAAACATAAATTTAAAGTTTTTCCACACATTTCAGTTTAAAAGGCTTTTGATAATTGATACAGGCTCGATTTCGCAATATGGACAAATGTGTGAAATGTCGGTTTGTATTATGTGCCTGTATCTAAGTCTTAGTTTGATAAATTTAGTACTTCCCGATAGGTAATATGTCATGGTTATTATGGTTTAGTGTTACGAAAACAGCAAATTATAATTTTTGTTTTTATATTTCCAATATATTTAATAGCCTCAAATTATTGTTATTATCTCCACAGAGAAAATTGTCGAATATAAGATTAGACTGAACATTTTTTAACACTATAAGCTACGTTGACGCTATCTTTTCCGATAGGTAATATATTTGGTAAGATTAGAGTTCGTGTATTTTAATGCTTGTTAGATTTAGACTGATGTGTTTAGGAAAATTAAAATGCGGCGATGTGTTGTTTGAATTCTATTCAAAAGAATGTTTGGAATATATTTTGAATATAGGAGAATCTGAAAAACAAAGGAAATTATTTAATAGATTAAAAAATATGATGCCCCTGTTTGTCTCCAAACAGTTCTTTCCATCTTCAAATATCACATTGGGAATACGTTTGGTTTTATAAACTTTGAATGTGATTCTAAGTGCAGAATCTTAAATAGTGAAAGATGTTTTAGGAGAGGAGCCGTATAGAGAAAGGACCGCAATTATGTACAGATCAAATTATTGACTTGATAATTGAAGTTAATGTGTAAATGTTGCAGTTAAATTTTCTGTTTAATTAACATTTAATTATATTTAGGCCTTTAATTAAGTTTAAAACGTAATAAATTGTAAATTTCCTTTCCAATTGCATTTGTTATTAAAGATAAAATATATTTAATTCCTCATAGAAGTACAGTCGCCTATGATAAAAAACCAGAATACAACAACAGTCTGTTTTTGAACTTTGCCAAACACCTCCAAAATCTTGAGATACGGGTAAAAACGTGGGTTTTCATACCTTTAAGCACTCAACGGATTTAAAAAGAAGAATCTGCGGCCTTTATAATGATATATGATATTTAAGAAAACTGAAGAAATATGTGCACATTTCATCAGCAAACATAACTTTGTTTCACATGGATGGTGCCTATATTTAATTATCTACTACTACCCAGCAAAAAAAGTGAGGAAAAAGAAGTAGAATTTTCACCACAAATAACGTACTAGAAGTACTTCCAATTTTGGTGAAAAACCTATGAATTTTACATTAGCGTGTCATTGGAGGGATGTTGTTCATTTTTGACAACTTTGAACTACATCTAATCTTATTCATAGATGCAGTAAAAATCCGATATTTGGATGTCAAAAATAAACCACATTCTTTCAATGACACGCTTATGTAAATTTCATTGGTTTTTCACCAAAATTTGATGTACTTCAAATATGTTATTTGTAGTGACTTTTCAACATCTCTTTCCTCACTTTTAACTCGGTTTTTATTTGTAAGGAAATATTTAGTTTATAGAAGCGAAAAATATGCAATCGCATTTTTAGATGTGATTAAGATGTCGTTTGTAAAGTATGACATCAATTATTTTTTGCTGGGTACTATTTAATAATCTATTAGAACACTATGTCTATCCTATAAAAAACTTCATAATGGCATCCCACAGGGATCACCACTCTCAGTCATTTTCTTATAATAAAATAAGCAATACTATTTCAATCAATTTAATAACACTATGCGAATAAAATACCTGGGAAGTGATATCATTTCTCTGAAAGGTGCATCCGATCTTCAAAATTACACCAATGAACCATATTGTACAATTTGAAATATAATTCCTTTTTGAAATAATAATTTAAAATTGTTCTTTTAACATAAAGTTCAAAGGACTACCGACTTCGGTCAAATATTTACTAAACTTCAGAAGAGATCAAATACAATTCTTGTTTATATTCCCTCATATTGTAAGGAATCCTTGAAGAGTTTACAACTGTACCAAGCAGTAATAACATTTACCAATTAGAGTACTTTTTAGAATAATTTTTTATACGATCGCTTAATTTTTATATAATTTAAACGGTCTTTCTAATTACTTTTCTAAAGACTTGTATAATAAATAGTCTACGAACTAATCTAAGTATATTTTAGACGATACACTAATCTAATGTCTAATCTATAGAATAGTATATTGTCTAGTTTTTAGACTACTGTATTCCATAGAGAGGCAATATACTGTCTAGTCTAGTCTATCGACTAGTGCAAGTACCAGTCTATTGACTCAATGGACTTGTTTATTGACTATCTAATCACTAATCTGTAGGTTTGAAAGTACTTTTAACTAGACGTTTAACGTATTTTACGTCTAATGACTTTTCTATGGTCTATGGACTATTTTATAAATTATTCTTTGCACTAGTTTATCGTCTATTCTATAGAATATTGCATATTGCCTCGTCAATGGACTAGTGCATTGAATAATGGACTTGCTTATTGATTAGTTTACTGATTGAAGAAGTCGGCTTGAAATGGTTTTGTTTTATATTAAAATATATTTGTACAATCGGAATCAAAAAAGTGCAATTTTAAATGCTGTTTTGTGCAGTTTAAAAATTCCATTTGCCATTCCTGGTGTGTATACCTATTTTATCAAAAGCTTTTATTAAATCTAGTGACTAGTGATATGATTGAAGAATGATTTTGTATGATAGTGAATGTTTGAGTAAATGATCAATGAATAGTAAGATATCTGAAATTGATTTTCCCTTACTGAATCCAAGTTTGTGAGTGCATATTCGATTATTCGTATTAGCAAACCACCAAATGCGGTTTACTATTATTTAATCGAGTAGTTTGGATAAAGAAAGTAAATATCTATATGAATTTAATTTGTTCTTGTCATCTTTAGTTTTTGGTATCGGGATCATTGTGCTAATCTTGTAAAGTAATGAAATAAAAGTTGAAAATATTTCATTGTATAAATTTATAAGTCTGTTCTTAGAATTACCACATGGATTTTTGATCTAGGCCTGTTGCCTTTCATTTTGCTAAGGGCGAATTCTAGTTCGGTTAATCTTATGTCTTTCTCTAAATTATTTATTTACAAAGGATTTAAAAACATAATTAATTATGAGAATAAATTTTTAATATTAGGTACTAACGGCTAAGGTTTAGACCTAAATAATGTATTACATTATAATTATTTATACTATATGAGATGGTATATGTTACAATGTTTAAGGATAGTATTGACTTTATTAATATTATCTAAATTAAAATTTTGAAGTAGAGAGAATAGGTTTATTTCTCCATATAGTGAACTCTGTGTATTATTTATGGTGTTACAGTTGGGAATTAAGTGGTGGATATTTATAGATGTCGTGTTGCATAAAGGACAGATCTCTGAGGCGGAACCTTTCAGGATATGACGATGTGTAATATAAGTATGACCTAGTCTTAGACGTATGTATTTTTGAATATTGATTCTTGAAAGTGTGGAAGGGTATTTTGGTATATTTTTTTGGGGATTGATATTCTAATAGTGGAGGTGGTTATAGTTGTCCCAATCTATAGATATAGTACGTCTTAAAAATGTGCTGATGGTATTATTTATATCACGTTTACTGGACGATGTGTATTTTATTAAAGTAGCATTTGTAGCAAATTTTGCAGCTTCATTAGCCAGGGAGTTTCCTGGTATAAAGCTGTGACCGGGTATCCACATGATTTTAAATTTTGTATGATACTTTATTAATATGTCTCTAATTTTCGTAATGATAATATTTTTGTTTTTTATATTTTGTATAGCCATAACTGTAGACATTGAATAAGAGCATATGATGAATTTACCACGAATATATTTTGTATTTGGTTAAAGCGATTAAAATTGCTGTTGCTTCTGCCGTAAAAATGGTGCAGTTTGGATCAAGAAATGCAAGATAGTCTGTTTTTAGATTTTGATTTATTATTGCTAAAGATGTACAGGGGTCAGTTTTTGACCCATCAGTGTACAATATTTTCCAGTTTTTGTTTATATAGTAAGAAGATGTTTCGTTGAAATGTGATACATAAGTGCTATTTGGAGTAGTATTTTTGGGAAGAATAGTACATTGTAATAAAAATGATGAATTGTTAAGTTTCCATGGTGGTTCAGTAGGAAAATATACTTTTTGTGGATTTGGGTTTATATTTATTTCGGAAGCAAGTTTAATGGCCAGGAGTAAGGTGGAAGGAAATCTGAGATATGTTTGTGGTGAAATATTGGATGTACGTTTAATCAGATATTGTTCTGCAGGGAACATTATTTTTGGGAATAGTTTTAGGGTGAGTTCGCGAAATCGATTTACAATTGTTGATAGGCCAGCTTCAGCCAAAATATTTATTATTGGAGTAGTTTTAAATGCACCTAAGGCAAGTCTTATTGAGGAATTGTAGATTGGTTTAATTTTTCTTAGTTGAGATTTTGGTGCTTTGCCATAGATGGCGAGACCATAATCGATTTTAGACAAAATAAGACTACGAACTGCATTTAAAATGACATTTGGATGAGAGTTACTTTTTTTTGCTGCAAGACATTTGATGAGATTTAAACGAGGTTGTAGAGATTTTTTTAGGTATTCAATATGTGTATTCCATGAGAATCGGTTGTTGAAAAATACACCAAGAATTTTAAGACTACGAACTGCATTTAAAATGACATTTGGATGAGAGTTACTTTTTTTTGCTGCAAGACATTTGATGAGATTTAAACGAGGTTGTAGAGATTTTTTTAGGTATTCAATATGTGTATTCCATGAGAATCGGTTGTTGAAAAATACACCAAGAATTTTTAGATTGTCAACTGTTTCGATCTGATTTCCTTGTATTGTAAAGGAAATGTTGTTGCAAGAAGTTTTTTTTACATAGGTGAAGGCACTTGGTTTTGGGAAGGGAAATTTTTGCACCTGTTATATTACACCAGTTATTTAGTGAGGTGAAAAGTTGATCTATTTCATCTTGAATAACGATATTGCGTGAATGTTTACATATTAAATAAAGGTCATCAGCATATAGAACATGTTTAAAATAGTTGTTGTCACAGATGATTTTATTTAATTTGTCGGTCGCTATTTGAAACAGAACTACGGATAGTGGTGACCCTTGCGGTATACCATTATACGAAATTTTCTGTTAGAAAGGAGGGCGTATACAAAATTTATAATTTTGGAACCAAATTTCCATTCTTTTAATTGTGAGATAATTGTGTGAATGCCAACTCGATCGAAGGCATTTTCGAAGTCTATGGAAATAATGGAAAGGTGATTTCTGTGTGATAGAGATGAGGCAGCAATGTGGTCAAGGTATGTTAATGTATCTATAGTTCCTTTATTGGGTTTAAAAGCCATTTGGTGGACGCTTAGGAGTTTCATTTTTAGGAGTGACCATGTGATTCTGGTGGCAGCTATTTTTTCCAATAGGTTATATGTACACGGGATTAGTGATATTGGTCTATATGAATCAATAGAGGTGGGGTCTTTATTAGGTTTAAGTATTGGAATAATAGAAGTTGTTTTCCATTGTTGAGGAATGATACCGGATGAGAAGATTTTGTTAAATATTTTAAGAAGATGAAGATTGACATTGCTAGGAAAATTTTTCATTATGGGATATGAAATTCTATCAAAGCCGGGGGTTTTACCTTTGAGAGAATTTAATGTAGATTTTATTTCAAAGAGAGTGATATCTTCTTCTAATAGTTTTGTAGTTTTATTTAAGTTGTAGTTTATCCGGAATTCCAGGTTATTTTTGTTCTGTATGAAGAGATTACTAAAATTGATATCATTGGATTGTTGAGACCAAGAATGTCAAATGGATCATATATAGGTTGATCACTAATTTCAATGTGGTGTATTTGTTTGTAGCTGTTAAGACCATTTAGTTTGCGAATATTGTTCCAAACTTTGTTAAGTCGAGTGTTAGGGTTGATGGTAGCAGTATAGGCAAAAAAGGAATTTCGTTTCGCAATTTTACTTTTTAGTTTAAAAACGCAATTAGCTTTTTTGTAAGCTATTCTGTTTTCTGTCGATGGGTGATTTTTGAATATATAGAATAGTTTTTGTTTTTTATTACGTAAGTCATTTAGTTCAGGACTCCACCAATAGGTGTATTTACTATTTTTGCTATTTTTCTGGTGTAGCATTGAGCTATTTGCAGCATTAATTATAACTTTTGCAGTTTAGCGATTTCTTTGTTGACGTTTGTAGATACATCAGTTTGTAGATTAATGTTGCATAGGTGTTGTTGAAATCGTTGCCAGTTTGCTTTATCTGTAATAAATCGTTTTTGTTTTGTATTAATGTAATTGTAATTAGAGTGAGGTAACTTTATTTTTATATGAATAGGATAGTGATCGCTACCGCATAGTTGAATATCAGTTTTCCAAAAAGTTAAAGGTGCAATATCAGCTGATGTAAAAGAAAGGTCGTGTATAAAAGTGGATCTTGTTGAGATGTGAGTAGGAGACCCATCGTTAAGTAAAATCATGTTAGAGCGTGTGATAATATTTTCGATGATAACCCCTTTGGATATAGTGGTAGCTGAGCCCCACAAATTGGAATGTGCATTAAAATCTCCTAGTATTAAACTGTTATGGTTGTTGTCAGTGAAAAGGGATTCTAACTCCATTGTGGGAAGAGGGAGTGATGGATTGAGATAAATAGATATAATTTTTGATTTAATACCAACGAAAACATTAGCCATACATAGTTCCTCGAGAAGCATACTAAGTTATGTTTAATGTTATGTTTAATTAAAATAGCAGTACCACCGCGGTGAGAGCCGTCAGAGTTTGATGTTAGGGTTACATAACCATTTAATTTTATATTGTTAGCAACATGATGAGTTTCTCGGAGCGCAATAATATCTGGAGTACTATTTCGGATTAGGATTTGAAGTTCGTGTAAATTGTTGAAGAATCTGTTAAGATTCCACTGTAAGATTATGGACATGAAATTGTATTACAGTAATGAAAATATAGTATAGAAATTCTTTTATTGCTCCATGTGAGGTCTGGTGAGTGGATTTCATTACGTCTCTTAGATATTTTTTTGGATTTAAATTTGGCTCAGATAGTTTGGGTTTATCTTTATTTTTAGGTAGTTAATCAGTAATTTTCGAAGAGGTTTTAGCGGAATTATTATTTTCAAAATTGGAAGAAGTAGGGTAAATAGGATTTTTAGTCATATTTGAAGAGATTTTGTTTGATGTTTGAATCTGGTGTTTATTTAAGAGTTTATTAATGGATGTTAAGAGGTTTTGTATCGATTCTTTAGTGTTTGAGTTTGTCGGATTATCATTAGTGTTTTCAGTTATGTTAGTTGTTTGAGTGTTTAATTTGACTGAGGCGGCGGCAGCGATAGCAACTGCGGGAGAGTTATTTATTGTTTTATTTAATTTATTTTTTCTTTCAGCTATTTGCTGTTTGTAGATCTTCAACTGGAATGTCATATGTTTGTTTGTCTGTAATTTTGAGTGCGGCTTCTTTATATGAACAATTATTAACGGTTTTAATTTTTAATATTTCTTGTCGTTTCTTTATTGTAGGGCAATTTTTGTTTGTAGAGCGGTGGGGGTGATTACAGTTTATACATTGAATTTTCGTACAAGGTACGGGACCGTGGATTATAGAGGCACAGATATCGCAGTTTTCATTACCATTACAGTATTTTTGGGTATGGCCTAGTTTAAAACACTTTTTGCATTGGATGGGGTTGGGAATGTAGGGTTCGATTTTGCAGTTAAGGAATCCGATTTTTATGTCTTTGGGTAGTTCAAAAGATTAAAATGTAGAATATGGAGAGGTGTATTAATAACTTTATTATCAACAAATTCGTTATTTTTTTACAATCAGCAATTCCTTGATCTTTAGACCTTCTTTGATTCCTTCTTCTTTAAGATCTCGTAATGTAGGTGCAAAGATAACTCCTTTTATTATGTTAAGGGACGGGTGGTATGAACATTCAATCGCACAAATACCAGGTAATGTAGTTGCTTTTAGGAAGCGATTGGCTTGGGCTTCATTTTTTGTTAGGATGAGAAGATTACCATCTCTTGTAAGGTTGTTTTTAAGTAGGTTCACTAGAGATACCTTCCAACGCTTTAGAACTAAAAAGATATTGATGTTTGAATGGGTTTTTCTGCGATTTTTCTTTCAATATTATGAACTTAGGGCACTGGTTTTTGTTGTTATTTAGTTGTTTGTTTTAATAGTAGGGAAAATCAATATTATTATAATAATTTCCTCCCGAGGAGGACTCCATTTTAAAGACTACACTCGAACGATGCAAATATGACAAAAATGTAACTGGCCGAAAAGTTTATTGAGTAACTGTGTTAATTTTAACAAGAGTATTAACGATAAAAGCTTAGGCAGAGTAGATTATTAAGCGCGAACTGATATAATAAACACGTCTGTTCTCAGTGAGCACTTGATTAAGAATGAAGTTCACAGTAATATTTCTCTGTATATGAGCAATACTGTGCCAAACTTTATATGAATATCTTAAGTTAGTAATGAGTTATGTGCGTTTAAGTGATTTTCGGGAGGGGAACTTGTGTAGGAGCTGTGACCAGTTATGGACCGATCGAAAAAAATTTCTCAGTAAAATTTCTGTGCATATAAGCAATACTTGTACCAAATTTATATGGATATCTTAATTTAGTAATGAGTTATACACGTTCAAGTGATTTTCGAGAGGGGACCTTGTATGGGAGCTATGACCAATTATGGTTCGATCCAAAACAAGTTTCATAGTAATATTTCTGTATATAAGAGCAATACTTGTACAAAATTTTATATGGATATCTTCATTTACTAATGAGGTATGTGGTTTTAAGTGATTTTCTGAAAGGGACCTTGTATGGGAGCTATAACGAATTATGGACCGATCGGAAAAAAATTTCACAGTAATATTTTGGTGCATATGAGCAATACTTGTACCAAATTTTATGTGGATATCTTAATTTTGTAATGAGTTATGTGCGTTTAAGTGATTTTCGGAAGGGAACATTGTATGGGAGCTATGAATAAAGTTGGACCGATCATGACAAAATGTTCAAATAACATTTCTGTGTACAAAAATAGTATTTATGCCAATTTTTTTTATGGGTATCACTATGATCAATATGGACCGTTAGGAAAACAAATTCACAGCAATATTTCTCTGTATATGAGCAATACTTGTGCTTGTGAATATCTTAATTTAGTAATGAGTTATGTGCGTCTAAGTAATTTTCGGGAGGGGACCTTGTATAGGAGCTATGACCAGTTATGGACCGATCGGAAAAAAAATTTCTCAGTTATATTTCCGTGCATATAAGCAATACTTGTACCAAATTTTATATGGATATCTTAATTTAGTAATGAGTTATGCGCGTTTAAGTGATTTCAAGAGGGGTCCTTGTATGGGAGCTATGACCAATTATGGTCCGATCCAAAACAACTTTCATAGTATATTTCTGTATATATGAGCAATACTTGTACCAAATTTTATATGGATATCTGCATTTACTAATGAGTTATGTGTTTTTAAGTGATTTTCTGAAAGGATCTTGTATGGGAGCTATGACCAATTATGGACCGATCGGAAAAAAATTTCACAGTAACATTTTCGTGCATATGAGCAATACTTGTACCAAGTTTTATGTGGATATCTTAATTTTGTAATGAGTTATGTGCGTTTAAGTGATTTTCGGGAGGGAACCTTGTATGGGAGCTATGACCAATTATGGACCGCTCGGAGAAAAATTTCACAGTAATATTTCTGTGCATATGAGTAATACTAGTACCAAATTTTATATGGATATCTAAATTAGTAGTGAGTTATGTGCGTTAAAGTGATTTTCGGGAGGGGAACCTTGTATGGGAGCTATGACCAATTATGCACCGATCAGAAAAAACTTTCACAGTGATATTTCATTGCATATGAGCAATACTTATACCAAATTTTATATGGATATCATATATGGACCAATTATGGACCGATAGGAAAACAAGTTCACAGTAATATTTCTTTGTATATGAGCAATACTTGTGCCAAACTTTATATGAATATCTTAATTTAGTAATGAGTTATGTGCGTTTAAAGTGATTTTCGGGAGGGGACCTTGTATGGTAGCTATGACCAATTATGGACCGATGGAAAAATAATTTCACAGTAATATTTCTGTATGTGAGAGGGGACCTTGTATGGGAGCTATGACCAATTATGCACCGATCAGAAAAAACTTTCACAGTGATATTTCATTGCATATGAGCAATACTTATACCAAATTTTATATGGATATCATATATGGACCAATTATGGACCGATAGGAAAACAAGTTCACAGTAATATTTCTTTGTATATGAGCAATACTTGTGCCAAATTTTATATGGATATCTTAATTTAGTAATGAATTATATGCGTTCAAGTTATTTTCGGGAGGGGACCTTGTGTGGGAGCTATGTCCAATTATGGACCGATCCAGAAAATTTTTTCTCTGAATGAATTCTATTGACATAAGATTTGAATTTGTGAAATTTTGTAAAGATTTCGACATTGTGACGGAAGTTATTAACAAAAAACACATTTTCCGGGAGGTATATAAATTGTGGACCGATTCTGGCAATTTTCAAGCTTTTGTGTAGAAACGTATGTATGGTGATTTTCATGGAATTATCTTGCATAGTTTTCGAGAAAATTACATCAGAATGTGTAAAAAATGCTTATTTTTTCGAGGTTGTTTCAAATTTTGATTCATAACTTTTCCCGGTGTGAACCGATTTTGCTCATTTTCAATACCAAATTGCGTAGGACAATAATAAATATTTTGGGTGAATTTCGTAAATTGTTGTTGCTTCGTGTTAACGTGATAATGTTTTATACAGACAGACGGACGGACAGACGGACATAGCTAAATCGACTCAGAATTTCATAAGGTCCAAGAATATATATACTTTGTTGGGTCTCAGATGAATATCTCTTGGTGTTACACACGGAATGAAGTTATATATACCCTTATCACCACTGATGGTGGTGGAGGGTAACAAACATATCTAATGAAATATATATGGATATTCCAAAATACGCTACATTGATTGCAATCGTAACTAATGGCGGAGGGGTTTGAGATATACAGGCCTGTCACAGAATTCCATTTCGATCGAAAGTGGAATTAACTTTCCTAATTTTCTTCTTCAATAAAGGAAAATAACATATTTTTCGGAATGAAACCACTTCACATTTTAACGTGAAATTGACAATAGTTTAAAGTTATTATTTTTTAATTCTTTATCGATTTATTTACAAGTTATCATTCCACTTTCGATCGGAATGGAATTCTGTGACAGGCCTGATATTTTTCCAACAACATATACTATGTTTGGAAAAATAACATCTTTAACTTATTTTGGACAATACTTAAATTTTACGATTTACACAAGGAATTTAAATAGAAATTGGATATATCACTCTATTGTTATTTATTCTGTTTCTGTATATTTCTTATATCAAATTTGTTTAATATGTCAATACAATTACAAATTATATTTATACCCTTAAACTTCGTGAGATGCATAAGTTTGTCATTCCGTTTGTAGCGGAGTCGATTAGGTCATGTCGTCTGTCTGTTGAAATCAATTTTCTGAAGACCCCGGATTATTCTATCAGACATGCTTTCGAGAAGTTTCCTATTTAAAAACTGCAAAATCCGTCCAAAAATAACGGAGATAGCAAAAATCCAAGACATCATCTGAAAATTCATCAAAACAACAACATACGCTTATTGAAAAGGCGTATGTGGTTGTACGTTGGTGAAGGGTATATGTTTTGCTTCATTTTGCGAACAAGTTATAGTTAAAACAGATCATATACTGGGAATTGACTAGCTTACCTAGGCATCCATTTTGTATTTATTTTATATAAACTTTTAAAATACATATTTATATTTATATTATTTAATGTTTTTTTACAGTGACATTGTACATGCCTCGCTGCGTTAAGAAATTTGAAAAATAAAGTCACCAACACAATGGTGACTTTAAATCCATCAACTCCAATGGGTGTGTTCTTAGATGCGTTCAATATTGCAGCAGATAGCATTCTTAATTAAATTATAAAAAATTAAATTTACAATAAAACTAAAACGTTTTTGTAATATATAATTAAATTTGTGTTAATTTTTTTTGTTTAAAATTAAATATATTGGTATATTCCAATTCTGAATATCTGCACTGGAGAAGAAATTAAATAACTATACATTGCCTTTTTTATTTTAATAAATTTGTTTTCATTGAATTAAAAAAAATAATTTTAACTTCTGAATGAAATAAAATGATACTGATTTACATATATAGCATGTAAAATAATATGAAACAGTATTTTTAGCTAAAATTTTATTCTTTTCGCAATATAAATTATAAAAAAAGAAGCATGTAAATTAATACATGAAATAGCCATTTTTTATTGTAACTTAATAGCTTTTCCTTATAAAATATTAATTCTATGTAAATTAATTTATTTTAAAACTATGAAAAAAATATGCAACTAAAAATATGTTTTTCGGATAAATATGTAAACCAAAACAGTTTTTAATATTTCATTAATTAAAATCTTTGTATTTATAATTTTATGCATGCTTTTCTTTGTAAATCTTTATAGAAAATCAATGAATTTATTTTAAAAAACACAGAACTAATTGCTTTATAATTTTATAACTAAGACATTTTTGTAATATTGTATATATTTTAATTAAAAATTCAATGTGAATATTAAAAAAAAACACCCTATAAGAGTGTTATAAAACTGTATATAATAATTAATAAATAAAAATGAATTTCTTATTTTTACTTGTTACAAAAATAAAACTATTTTTTTTATAAAATCAATCAATCAACTGGTACTCAGTTAAGTTAGGTTAGGTTGATAGGAGGATGTATCTACATCAAATCCTAAAATACACCTAGGCCTCTACCCGGGCCTGTTGTACGATCTTTCATGGAAAATGTTTGTTGGTAAAAAATAAAAACTTATATAGTATTCACTCATTCCCGACAGCCGGTTCTGCGTACCGAATGACCCGAATTATTCGGCCAAGGCCTGTCAACCCCAGCAACAACAATACAATTTTCTGCAGTGGAGCAACAACTTTCGGCATTGTTGCTCCGCATCCTTTTGGTCCGTGCCGGAATTGAATTAAATCCCGGTCCACAGTTTGCCAGAACCGACTGCATCAGCTGTCCAGCTGGCTACCGTCCCGACATCAGGACTTTGTTAGACGGCGATATGCGATTTGTCCTAGGGGACTTCAACGCCCACCATCAGCTCTGGCACTCTTCTTTAGGGGAAGACCAGAGAGGTGCGTTGCTGGCGGAACAGATTGACGAGTCCACCTTCTGCACCCTGAATGATGATGCCCCCACGCGGATTATGGGTACCTGCGCTAGCTCGCCCGACATCACCATAGCGAGTGCTGGTTTAATCAACTACGCAACATGGCGAGCCGTAGTTTCTCAGGGATCAGACCACTTACCCATAGTCGTTTGTCTGGATCCACCTAACGATTTTATCGTCTCTGAACGCCGTCAATACGTAAACCTAAAGAAAGCAGACTGGAACGGCTTCAGAGAATTCACAGAACGCATCTTCAGTGATCTATATTTTCCCTCCAACGTACACCAATCAGAGAGGGAGTGAAACCGTCATCTCAGAAGCTGTTTATACCTGCTGTTCGTATATCCGTAGTGCGGTCGCACTTTGCAGCAGAAGCAGCCAGGCTTGCAGATGAAAGAGATGAAATCCGAAATACCAACCCAGGTGATCCAAGACTCACCCAGCTGAACATTGAAATCAGCAGGTTGGTAAATGAGGACAAGCGGAAACGATGGCTAGATCACTTGAAGAACTGCAACCTGAGTTCGGGTGTTAGTAAGTTGTGGTCTACAGTTCGATCTCTCTCCAACCCGTCGAAGAAGGATGACAGGGTCGCTATTAAGTTTGCAGACATCCCCATTTATGACCCTGAGGCGCTCTCGCGCATTTTGCCGGCAATTCATTGAGCACCCTGAGAGAGACAAGGCGAAATGAAGCGTTGTTCGCAAACTTCACAACCGGACATACCACAGCCCTTTACCCCAACTAGGGTTGCCAGATTCCGACTCGCAAAAAGCTGGACATTGGGCTTTAAAAAGCTGGACAAAACAAAAAAATCTGGACATAAAAAAATACTGAGAAAATGCTAATTTTGGTTTTGTGTAAATAATTTCACAGTGATACACGAAAAAAAAAAACGCAGGGGTTCTCATATACCAATTCCGTTTTGTTATAGTCCACAGAATACGAATATATTTTTAGTTTTCCCCGATCACTTCGTTAACTTAGTTTTTTAAGCAAAAGATGTGAAAAAGCTCCATTTTTGAAGTTTTAAATTTTAAAAATCATAAGTACGTAAGCTGTACGTAAAGAAATTGACTATCGCTCGCAATAATAGGTTTTTTCGCGTACTTTCCTGTAAGAAATATACAGTAACTTTATGATAGAGAGTCATTTTTAATTTACTCTCAATCAAAAAATATAATATAAAAAATACGCGAAATCCAATTTTTTGTTTATAAAGATTGGTAATGATCAAAACATCATTACCATCTTTGTTTATAAACAAAAAATTGGATTTCGCGTATTTTTTATATTTATATTTTTTTGATTGAGAGTAAATTAAAAATGACTCTCTATCATAAAGTACTGTATATTTCTTACAGGAAAGTACGCGAAAAAACCTATTATTGCGAGCGATAGTCAATTTCTTTACGTACAGCTTACGTACTTATGATTTTTAAAATTTAAAACTTCAAAAATGGAGCTTTTTCACATCTTTTGCTTAAAAACTAAGTTAACGAAGTGATCGGGGAAAACTAAAAATATATTCGTATTCTGTGGACTATAACAAAACGGAATTGGTATATGAGAACCCCTGCGTTTTTTTTTTTTCGTGTATCACTGTGAAATTATTTACACAAAACCAAAATTAGCATTTTCTCAGTATTTTTTTATGTCCAGATTTTTTTGTTTTGTCCAGCTTTTTAAAGCCCAATGTCCAGCTTTTTGCGAGTCGGAATCTGGCAACCCTAGTTGGGGTAAAGGGCTGTGGTATTCCGGTTGTGAAGTTTGCGAACAACGCTTCATTTCGCCTTGTCTCTCTCAGGGTGCTCAATGAATTGCCGGCAAATGCGCGAGAGCGCCTCAGGGTCATAAATGGGGATGTCTGCAAACTTAATAGCGACCCTGTCATCCTTCTTCGACGGGTTGGAGAGAGATCGAACTGTAGACCACAACTTACTAACACCCGAACTCAGGTTGCAGTTCTTCAAGTGATCTAGCCATCGTTTCCGCTTGTCCTCATTTACCAACCTGCTGATTTCAATGTTCAGCTGGGTGAGTCTTGATCACCTGGGTTGGTATTTCGGATTTCATCTCTTTCATCTGCAAGCCTGGCTGCTTCTGCTGCAAAGTGCGACCGCACTACGGATATACGAACAGCAGGTATAAACAGCTTTGAGATGACGGTTTCACTCCCTCTCTGATTGGTGTACGTTGAGGGAAAATATAGATCACTGAAGATGCGTTCTGTGAA